>NW_021163329.1:0-127129 GCF_004324835.1 Dendronephthya gigantea | reverse complement strand
AAACCGATATCTGTAGTCACATGTACCTTGAACATTAAGTGATGTATATCCCTTCCTGTTGATATAATCACTAGCATTGTCACTTGGCTCTTTTATCGGAATGTGGGTACCATCTATGGCCCCAATACATTGTGGGAAACCATGGTAATCATAAAAGTTTTTGACCAGTTCATTTAAATCTTTCTCAGCAGTTGGTATTAAAATGTACTTTGGTCCAAGAAAATCAGTAATTGCAACACAAACACTTCTCACAGTCTTGGATACAGACGACCTAGCTACTCCAAATGCATTGGCCACCTTTTTATATCTGCCTTCATCAGACAAATAGTACAAATTATGCCTACTTGCATCTCAACAGATAATGGATGTCTCATTCGTGTTGTTTCTCTTTCAATGAAGGGTCGAAGCTCATCGCATAGTAGCATAAAGTTTGCTCGAGACATTCTAAAGTTTCTTTTCCACTCATTTTCCGGGGATACTCCGTTAAGCAAGTTTTCCCACCATATGCTTGTGCGTCCTGGATTTATCCAACATCGATGTGGCGTTCGCTTACGTATTTTTTTGGAACTTTGTACTCAGTATAGAGCTCATAACGATGTTTTGAAGCGTTTTGTGTTTTCTTTTGTATGTATCGATAGCCAGCATTATATATATCATATTAGTTTGTAGAATATTAAGTAAAAGGGCAACATCTTCAACATCAGTATCCGCCATATTGAATTTCTTCGGATTCCTCGTGCAAAGCGTTTACACAAGAAAATTTTCCGGATTCAAATGTTTCTGGATACGAAGTTTCCACAAACTTTTACGGATTCAAAGTTTCCGGATACGGCTTAAAACCGAGTACATTTTCTATCGGATTCGTTGCTGCGTGTGTAAACAGCAACATGAATCCAGTACTAAAACAGCCCGCTTTCGTGATGAATCCGGAAACTTTCGCTCTAGTGTAAACGGGGTCTAACAATAAGGCTGACTCTAATGAGTTGCAAGTTAAAGTTCAACGAAGTCAAATAATTCTAGTACGAATTACTCATCGTGCAATGTATACTTCTAACGGTGTAACAAGCAAGTCAAGTAAAGCAAAATTGAAAATTAGGGAAAGACAAAATTGTCATTATAGTGCTCCTGTTGAAAATGTAATCTCTAATTATTCACGGGATCAAGATCAACGTACTCATAGCATTCCAGTACGTATTACACATCGTCGAATGCCAGTTAACTCAAATCGAGTAAATAAGCAGAGACGTGCGCATCAGGTTTTTTGGCATCGGTATCAGACCGACTGGCTCAGGCACCTGGAATTGGTCCGCAGCAGAACTTGGACATGAACAGTTTTCACTCTAACTTAATTACAGTGCCTATAGAACCTATAAATTTTAAATGTGATGAAACTAATTTGCTTGATTTTTTTCCTTCTTAATGCCAGATCTGTCAGAAACAAGACCATGATGATTAAGGATTTTGCTGTGGATAATAATATCGACGTTTTTGCTTTAACGGAAACATGGCTCGCTCCAAATGGGAATGAACTAACTATTGGAGACTTATGTCCAACAGGCTGCAAATTTTTGCATACACCAAGGCATGGATCAATTGGTGGTGGTGTTGGTCTCTTATTCAAAGAGAGCCTTAATATCAATTGTAATGTACAGGAGGAATTTAGATCATTTGAATATCTTGACTGTTCCTTTTTGGACATTGTACCCATTAGAGTTATAGTTGTATATCGACCGCCACCTTCATCGGCTAACTCGCTGGAAGGAATTATTGCATCACCCAGACAACTTTTGATCGTTGGAGATTTCAATTATCATTTGGATAATTCAAATGACCTTCTTGCTAAGCAGTTCCTGGATCTTTTAGCTTCATTTGACTTGAAGCAGCACGTTTCTGGAGCGACGCACTCTGGTGGTCATACCCTGGATTTGGTAATAACGCGATCAGAAGAAAATATTGTTAACCATTGTAACATCGTTGATCCTTCGATCTCTGATCATTTTGCTTTGCATCTACATCTTTTGTTTAGGAAACCAAAATTTGCGAAGAAACGTTTGCTTTCTCGTAATCTGCGGGCGATTGATATGCGTAAATTTAAAGCAGATGTTCTAAATTCTTCCCTTAAAGATTTTATGACTATGGATCTGGAAACATTGGTACGTGAATATGATAACTGTCTCCATACTATCTTAAATAAACATGCACCGGCTAAATTCCGGGAAATTACATTGCGCCCAAAGGCACCTTGGTATACTGATGAAATCAATGTTCAAAAACGAAAACGGAGACAACTTGAGAGAAAATGGCGTAAAACAAGGATGAATGCTGATAGAAATCTGTATAAACAACAATGTTATGTTGTGAATAAACTGATTTACTCCTCAAAATCGGCTTACTATACTGACTTAATCAAGGATGGGTCATCTGATCAAAGAACTCTCTTTAAGACCGTAAGTAATTTGCTGCACAAAAATACGACTACCCGATATCCATCATCTCCTGACCCAATGTCACTTGCAAACTCATTTTGTGATTTTTTCACGCAGAAAATTGTTAAAATACGAGGTGAAATCAATGCCACCCTCTTAATTAATGATGTAGAAAACCCATTTCCCGATGGTGATTCATGTCCCCATGAACTTCGTGTTTTTAAGGAAGTTGGTAACAATGAGATGTTCGATTTAATTCAACAGATTGCAATGAAATCATGTGTTCTAGATCCTATTCCAGCGGTTATGCTGGAACATTGCCTAAAAGACATCGTGCCCATTATAACGAGAATAATTAATTTATCTTTGGAAAATGGTTTAATGCCTGACTCTCTAAAGATTGCTGTTCTTAAACCGTTATTAAGAAAGTGTGGTCTCTCCTATGAAGAATTCTGCAGCTTTCGTCCAATATCTAATTTGAAATTTGTTTCGAAATCTATTGAGAAAGCAGTTGCTGTACAATTAATGAATTATCTTGACGAGAATAAACTACATGAGAAGTTCCAGTCTGCCTATAAGTCTCGTCATAGTACAGAAACAGCATTATTAAGGGTTCAAAGCGATATTATCCAAGACCTCGACAATGGAAACTCTGTCATTCTTGTTCTACTGGATCTGTCAGCAGCGTTTGACACCGTAGATCATTCGATCTTATTGACACGATTATGGAAGCGATTTGGTATAAAGGGTCGTGTTTTGGATTGGTTTACTTCATATCTTATATCTAGGAAACAATTTGTTCGTGTTGAGGGAACAGATTCGCTATGGCGTGATCTTGAATGTGGTGTACCGCAGGGGTCGGTATTAGGTCCGCTGTTATATTCATTGTACACTGCCCCGCTTGCAGATATGGCTAGGCGTCATGATCTCCGTTTTCACTTTTTTGCTGATGATGGACAACTTTACATTGCATTCAAAACAAATGATCCTGGTGAATTGATCTCATCTAAGATTCGTATGGAAAAATGTATATTTGAAATTAGAAACTGGTTGATGCTGAATAAATTGGAACTAAATAGTGAAAAAACAGAACTTATATTAGTCCATTCACGCTATCGCCCTATGCCTCCCTTGAATTATATCATGGTGGGTGATGACAGAATTGTACCAACTGCATGGTTCAGCTAGAAATTTGGGGGTTATTTTTGATGAGTTCTTTAAATTGGAGGAACATATTAATGGTATCTGCAAGTCATCTTTTTATAATATCAGAAACATTTCAAGAATAAAGAAGTATTTGTCTCGGGACTGTCTTGAAATAATCATTCATGCTTTTATAACTTCAAGATTGGATTACTGTAACTCACTGCTATATGGTGTATCAAAATATTTACTCCAGAGGCTACAGAGAGTCCAAAATACTGCAGCACGTCTATTAACTGGTACTAGGAAATCGGAACATATTACACCAGTACTTATTGAATTGCATTGGCTACCAGTCCAATATCGTGTCCAATTCAAAATTATCCTTCATGTGTATAAGGCTATGAACGACCTTGCTCCACCGTATTTGAAGGAACTCTTGCATTATCATACTTCGCAGCGTTCACTTCGATCAAATAACTGTGAATTGCTCCAGATTCCCTGTTCTAGACTGAAGACATTTGGAGATAGATCATTCTGTGTCGCGGGACCACGATTGTGGAACGAATTACCCATTAATCTTCGGATGTGCAAATCAATTACTGTTTTTAAAAAAATCTTAAAACATATCTTTTTAACTTATTTTTGAATAATGTATGACGTTGGTCTTAACATTTATATTATTAGGTTTGTTAATGATTTAGATATTTTAATAGTTTTAATATTAGATTTTACTGTAAAGCGCCTAGAACAGAACACAATTTGGTTGTGCGCTATAGAAATACTTTTATTATTATTATTATTATTATTATTATTATTATTATTATTATTATTATTATTGTGTGCGGCTGGTTTTTCGTGAGGAATTCTCTAATGTCATTCAGCAACGCGTTAGCCAGTTGCTAACCATTATATTGCATTACATTGCATTATTCGGGAACCTGTTAAAAGTAAGACAAAAATATGAAAAGAATTGTCGTTTATTAAATAATGCTCCTTGTTTTCGTAATGCATTTCAGTAAATTCACATGTGTTTCCCCAGTAACGCAAAAGTAAATAATCATGTTATGGACTGTTAAATTATGCAGAACTTTATAGTCAAACCGGATGCTCTCTTACGAACAACACTGCAATTTTGTGACGCAATGTTGCAATTTTGATTGGCAAGTCAATCAAACAATTAGGAACCGTCGCACACTATTTCCGGCGGCGTTTTTTTGTTAGTCACAAGTTCAAATTTAGATTGTTATTTGCTAAAAAGCCACGAAACGTGCTAACGGAATTGAAGTTAAAATTCTAATTTTAGAGGTATGTAACTTTATTTTAAGAAATAATGTGCTAGAACCAAATCTAGATTAAATACTATACTCTACTGGGGTCGATTTACAGCAAAGCACTCGTATATCTATCATGAATACGTAAGAGCATATCGTGAGGTCACGAATGCGAACCCGCATGCGAAAGATATAACCAAAACCATGGATTAGCGAATACGATTATACGAAAATTCGGGATTGACCATGAACACTATAGAGAACTCGATTGACGATGTATGCAAATTTTTGAATATTGAGGGCGAGATGGAGTTGCTTGAGGAAAAACCTCAATAGCCTTGAAAACTACACCACCGGGCGAAGTGAAAACAGCCTTGAAAACTATGCCACCGGACGAAGCGAAAACAACAACGGGCACGGCAGCGAAAACAGCCTTGAAAACTACGCCACCGGACGAAGCGAAAACAACAACGGGCACGGCAGCGAAAACAGCCTTGAAAACTACGCCACCGGACGAAGCGAAAACAACAATGGGCACGGCAGCGAAAACAGCCTTGAAAACTACGCCACAGAACGAAGCGAAAACAACAACGGGCACGGCGGCCAGCCTCGTACCCAGGCGCTTCAAACTATATATTAAAATGTAATAAGTAATCATATTACAGTATCATATAGAGTTCAGTTAAAAACGCGGAAAACGGGGGGGAGATATACAAACTGGGCGCAAAAGGGAAGCGCCTCGCAGAAAATGCAAATTTTGCTCTCCAGAAACACGATAAGTGAAAAGTTACCTCGATGTTTAGTATATTAATATACCTCGATGTTTTTTTTAAAAAAGCAATTCTTGAATAAACTATGGATGACCTGGAGGAGTTGTTTCATCAAATTTCGTTTGAAGGTAACTGTTTTTAGTATTGTTTTTCTGATTTTATTTCTTTGGTTTTACGTACGTACGTATATCTCAGAGTTAAACTGAGAGAAAAGCAATTTTATGCAACACTTTTAAATTTATACCTTTGCACAATATAAATAATAATGTAAATTTTTTTAGAATATTCAACAACTTCAGATTCAGATGAACAAGAATCTAGTTTAATTTCTAATCCAGACAGGACAATAGGTGAAGAACAACCCATTAAATGCAGTACACCTGTTAAAGAAACACCTCCCTGTTCATGTAAGCATGCTTTAACTCCAGAATCGAAAGCTTCCATTGAACCACAGCCAAAACGATTTGCAATGGGTAAGCATGAAAACTTAAAACACTCAATGTTCATGTATAAAATTAATTGTACTCCACTTGAAAACAGCAGCAACATACTTGGAGTCATTTAATATGCAAATACGTATATATTTAAGATATTAAAATGTTTAGGTAAAAGCATTTCAACAAGTTTGGCAACTGAATTGAGAAGAACACTAGAATATACTGAAGAGCAGGGTGATACTTTTGTGAAACAGTCAGTGCTGTTAGATTTATTGAACCTAACCGACACAGACAAAAGTATACTGACAAGGACAGTAAAACAAACCTTTCCAAAGAGCAAAAAGAAAGTAATAACTCTTAATAAACAGAAGGTGTATCCTTGAAGTGCTGCATGTAGGCATTATCAATATGTTCAATATCAATATTATCAATATGTATTTAGAAATTGTAGAATCAATAAAATACCGAAATTTGGTATATTTATTGACTAATAATGTATTGATTGAATGATTAAATTCAAATACCACTTAACTTTTTACCATATGTTACTAAAAATACCAATTAAAATTCTTAACAAATATAGATGTATATATACCAATATATTATTCAAGCCAATATATGATGACAGCACATTTTCAAAGGAATTGCTTCAAGACCCAGATGATATTTCGGTGATAAAAAACCATATGGAAGACTTAAAGGATTCTTTAGAAAAAGTATCAACATCATTAATTTCATCTTTGAACTGTGATGATAATGAAGATTTGAGAAATTCAGCAAAGGATTGCAGATTGAATTTACACAAATACTTTAAACTGCAATCTGCACTTATTACTTTGTATGAAACTGAAATAAAGAAACTAAAAAGTACCCAAGAACCAGTTATAACAGAGTTGCAAAAGAAACAATTAGGAAAGGAAATTGAAGAAATGCAGCAATTATGTGTGATACATTTCAAGATTGATGAAAAGGATGTGGTTGACAGCAGTTTCTTCAATCAGCTTTTGGATAAATTTGTGGAAAAATGTCCTCTTATGCACAGTGTTTTGCAGTCAATTTTGATCACAGACAATAGGAAACGTATTCATAAGACACCAGAGTACAAGTTAACGTGTGGGATCAATGCTTTGTCTATGTTATTAAGTGTTGGCAATCAAAAATGCCGTAATGATGTTAGACTACTTTTGGGAGTAGTATGTGTTAGTTTTGGAGCAGGAAAACAGTTTATAAACTTTCTGAATGCAGTTGGTCTTTCTCCTCATTGGGATACAATGTATGTCTCTGAATTTCTTTTTTAGCAACATGGCCTGGCCATCTCATACATTTACATTTATATACAGTATAATGGTTGTAAATGTTGAATTACAGTATGACTACATATTAGAAAGGTTCTTATGAGAATTCGTAAGTTTGTAGAAAAATAAGATATTGCAAATGCAATTTCTAACCACATTCTATTTTGCACCATAGGTACACTGGTACATTGCACAAATGCATGATGAAACATTTTCCCTTTTTTTAGAAATAACTTTCTTGAGAAACGAAAAGGAGCTATGGAAAAACTAATTTTTAAGAGATGCCCTGTTAATATACCAGTAATATTGTTGATGGATAATATTAATATCTATCGAGGACGAAAACGACATACCAGGCTGTCAAAGAATGTGGGTCCTAAAATGTGGAATTTTACAGTTAGAGGGGCAATCATTCCAGATACTAGTGATGTTGAAGAATTGATGGGTGAGATGGAAACAGCAACCATGTCACAGAAGGAAATTTCTGCCATGACAGCAAAAGGATTTGCTAATAGGTAGCTATTAGTTAAGGTCATCTTTATGGTGCAATTTTTGGCAATTTCCAATGCATTCTACTGCTCTGGTTATATGTGAAATTGTTAGAACGAGTCTTATTAGTGCAATCCACTGATGATGCGATTCAAGTTGCAGGAAAAAGTGCACTCTGTGTAAGGCTTTAACACTCTAACATTTATACTGTAATCATACTATATTATACGTTACTGTTAGGTATTACCGACATATCAAATGTCAAACTCGCAAGCCAGGGTCTTTGCCTCCGTTTGACAGCACACGTTGAAATGGGCATTGTAACCAATGTCTGTATAGCGATTATTGATTACGAGTTTTTCAGTTTAAGCCTCTTACAGACAAGCAAGTTTTCTATGACAAGTTTTAATTGTTCGTCTGTACGCCCAACTTTGACAATTTTTTCTATGACAAGTACACTTGTTGTCAAGTTGGGCGTACAGACGAACAATTAAGACTTGTCACATAAAACTTGTCATAGAAAACTTGCTCGTTATAAGAGGCTTTATAAGTTTTGCAAATATACCGGTGGCATTTTTTGGTAAATGTGCCGTATCAAGCTTCCGTACCATGCATATGTTGAAATCAACCGTTTTAAATTGGTTTTAAAGGTTTGTAATTTGCTGGTATTTGGTATAATTTCGGAACAGTGCTGAAAAATATCAACCGAACCTATTAATTACAGAGCCAGAATAAATGAAAAGCTTCGAGAGCTTAGTATTAATTTGTAGATTCGATGGTTGATCATAAGAAATGTGGAAAGATTGGTGCGATGGATACATCCTAGAGTTACTTGATCAAGCTTGAATCTGTTCCTAAACCGCCTAAGGATTTTGGCGATATGAATGAAACTGAATTTAATTCATGGTTATCAAAGTTGACTTAAGTAACAGAGATGCATCTGACATTTTATAAGATTATTCATCATCCAACAAGAACGATGCCAAAGTTTTCAGGTCACGAAAACAATGTTGTTCATCTTCAGCTGTCGTTAGAGGATAATTCGACGTTAACAGGAACTGCTTCAATTTTAGAGAAATTTGCAGAGGAATTTTCTATCCCGAACCCAAGTACTCTGGAGATACCGTTCATACGGCCAGCAAATCATTTGATATCCGTGCTGCACGAAACAATACGAATTCATGAAATCAGTTGAAATGCACAAAGTAGATGGGCGAGGTAGTTAACAAATAATTCTATGAAAAGATTTGATTTTGGTTTGACCGAGGAAACCTTTTTGACGATAGCGGTGAGTCAAGTGATGATGAGGTAGACAACGCGAATGTATCCTCAAATAATGAGGTTAAAATGTCTCACTCGAGGGTTTCTTTTCAAATGTTTTAAAGCAAACACAAGAAGCTGTGTATTCGGAAAATGACAATTCACTTGGCAACCTCGTTCATCAACTCTCCAAAGACAATCATCGTATCAATACATTAACAGAAATACGGAAGGAACATTTTTCATCTTGCTGTGGAAGAAAAAACAATACGCTCTTGTTAAAGTTCTTCTGTCAATTGGAATTAATCCCAACTCTAAGGAAGGCTGTGGAGCAACACCGATGACGCTTGCTGTGTTAAATGCTGATACCACAATGTGCCAAATATTGTTGGAGAATTATGCTGATTACGATGGCCCATTTTTTGGATCATTTCCTACGCCGTTAGACATGGCAGTCACGATGGATCTCAAAGAAGTAATTGCATTATTTAACTCTTATTCAAAAGGAAGGAAAATGATTTTGTAAAGGAACTGCTACGTAATGCAGCCATGCCTACGTAAATAAAAATGTTAGTTCGTTTACAGATGAATTACCAGTCGAAATGAATTTGTCCAGCCCCAGCAATTTTCAATATAACCGGTCAGTGAATCAAGGTTTTCCTACGGCAGTTGTCGGAGATGTAGGAACCTGTAAGGTGAACCGAAGCGTGAAAAACAGAAATAACACTAAGTTTGGTTGGATGACAGAGATACCTGGGGATTTACACGCTAAAGGTCACCTGTGCGAGGCAGTCTTTAAGGCACATGGGAAAGGAGGATTTCACAAAATTGTTCATGATATTATGGACAGAAAAAAATTGAACAAAGACGTTTTTAAAAAGAGAAAATTTCAAGAACAAAACTTGAACAACATTAAAGAGGCAGTTAGAGACGCCAGTCAAGCCTATGGTCTCGCGGCCGTATTAGAATTTAAAGCGTCTAAGAATTTTCCATCCCAAGAAGAATTATCATCGGCACTCCGAAAACAGGGAAACCATAACTTGATTTTGTTAAACAGTTTCAAACTTTGGTTAGAGAAATGTGGAAAGGGTGACGAAGCCCACCGATATCATCAACAGATGTTCACCTTGTTCGGCCCATTAATGGATATGTTCATCACTTCTTGTAAACAAGGGGATGGACTACTTCGTGAGACAGCTTGGGTTTTACTTCTTCCTATATTCGCTCAATTAAATTTCAGGAATTACTGGACCGAGGCTTTTGTGCACGTTGCCAATTTTACATCGCTTTGGCCGTTGGCGTTCAGACGGATGATCCAAAAAAACATGTCTGTCAACGTGAGTGGAAAGCAAGGGCACAATATTGACCTAGATGAATATGTCGAAACACATTTAGTCAGACCACTGAAAAACTACACAACCGGTAAGGGTTTGTTCAAATTGTGTTCAGTTTTATATAGACCAGACTAGTAAATTCTTCCGTAAAATCGTCAAATTTAATGATTCAATCATAAGTAAATAACTATATATTAATTGAACTTTGTTTCTTATGTAACATTTTAGGTCACACGTCTGTGCAAATGTGTGAGCGTTTAATGGGTAATCTTGATCTACTTGGATCTGCTCGACGCGCATATTCAAAACCATTTAACTATCACCAAACAGTGAAGCATAAAGAACAGTCATCTTTCCCAGATGTTATTAAAGGTATGTGGTTTTGCCTCGCAAATAAAATGTTTCAACCTTGCCCTGGAAGAGCTGTAACAGAGTATCCGCTGTCCAATTCACCATGCACACAAAAATTAGTTTCAAAGTATTGCGTAGATGTCGTAAAGAAAGGCGAGGAAAAGGTAATAGAAAAGTTCGAAGCCAAACTGCACGAGAGTTTCGTGTCCTTTAGGCAAACGTCACTCCAAAAACTGCGACAATCGT
Source organism: Dendronephthya gigantea (assembly GCF_004324835.1). Classification (NCBI taxonomy): domain Eukaryota; kingdom Metazoa; phylum Cnidaria; class Anthozoa; order Malacalcyonacea; family Nephtheidae; genus Dendronephthya; species Dendronephthya gigantea. The sequence continues at coordinate 116,104 of NW_021163329.1, read as the reverse complement.
CTGATGATGAAAGTTCCGAGGACGAATAAACTTTCTCTTTATTTATAGCTGCTTGGAAGTTCTCGAATTCACTCCTATTTTGTATAGTTAAAGTTGCGATTGAATATACCGAGTCGTTGATGCTATAATTAGGGCTAATTTCGTGATATTTTAACGCGACAAATAAAACAACCCGCTATATTACATATGCATCGTCGAATCCATCTTTTAATCAATTTGATACCACAATCTGCATGGTTAAATGTTCAATGGTCATGGTTAATTCGTCATTATTTTCGTTATGTCTAATTAGCTTTTGACCCTTGTTCAATTTGTTCCGTAAATTACAGTGGCAAAAGCATTTGCATTTGCCCATTGTTCAATTCGTCAGCTTTCCTTCCTAACGTAATGAACGGTGAAATGAATCTTTCATCCACACCACGGAGATTCTCCATTAAAATATCGTTGATTATCAGATAATGATTTTATAACATCACAATCATTCTTAAATGCGTTTTCCCCAATGCGATAAGCTGGAATAAGGTGAAAGCCTTTGCTTTCAACTTCACGTTTGGACTTCGATCCCTTGAAGGTTAGAGCGAGCTGTTTCACACTGATTTTGGCATTTACAGATTGCATTTCTTTTACACATTGGCATATATTGATAGCTTTTTGTTAGATTTCGTTGTGTTGGGGGCATTTTCAAACAATTATCACAGTTTTTATCACAGACAACTTTAGATTTATCATCAAAATAATCCATTATGATTTTTCGTCTACATAAAGATGACATACCATAAGAAACAACTTGATTCAATCCATTTATCTGGGACTCCACTTGTTCCTCAACGCTTGACTTGAGAATTAATTGTAGCAGTTTATTTCTATCTTCGAATCGAAACATCAAAACACAATCTGCCCTCTCTCCATCTCGCCCAGCCCTTCCTGCTTCTTGATAATAACATTCTAATGTTTTGGGTATGGTAAGGTGAACAACAAAACGAACGTTCGGTTTATCTACACCCATCCCAAATGCGCTCGTAGCGCACATAATGTTTGCTGCTCCTGATAGCCAAGTTCTAGCATTTTCTGTTTTTTCAAAGAAGTCAAGTTGACCATGGTAATAGACTGTTGCTAAACCTTTTGATTTAAATAAATAGGCTAACTCAATTGTGTCCTTTGTGCTTGAGCAAAAAACAATTCCACATGTTTGTTTGAAATTATCAATAATGTAATTCACAACATCCTCCTTAGCATGAGGTCCACTTTTTGGAACAACCTTGAAAAATAGGTTTTTCCTGTCACAGCTGGATCGAAGAATTACAGGTTCAAGTAAACCCAATTTTGTCACAATTCTTTTTTCTGTTTGGCTAGTTGCTGTCCCTGTAAATGCAACAATTGGTTTATTGAACTCCTTAAGTGTTAACAGCTGGCCATATGAGCGTCTAAAATTCTGTCCCCAGATGTCAGCACAATGTGCTTCATCGATAACAAATCTGAGCAATGTTCCATTTTCAGCCATAGTTTTAAATGTTGCTATAGCAGGTGGAGACAATGCATACTCAGGAGTAAGATAAAAAAACTTGTAATGCGTTGATTTACAGGTCAGTTCATGGAATACAACTTCTCTTAAATATGGTGCCATACTAGAATTAACATAACACACACTAATTCCAATCCTTTTTAACTTTGAAATTCGATCATTCATCAAAGCCATCAAAGGAGTTATGATCACAGATACACCATTTACTGCTAAACCAGGAACCCAGTAGCAGATTGACTTTCCCCCACCTGTAGGAATTACTACCAATGCATCTTTATTTCCTGAAATAACCTTCACAACATCTCGTTGAATTCCCCGGAAATTTTCATGACCAAAAACATTTTGTAAGATATCAAAGTGAGTGTCACTACTTTGCTGATTGGGAGCTCTTTCTTCTGATCCATTGCCTTGTGGAATAATTGTTTCAGGGATCCACTCATTGACAATAGGTCTAGGTTCCTAATAGATGCATCTTAATTAGCAATTTTCAGTAATGGCATGCTAGCTACATGATATAGGCACTTCTTTAAGTCTATATAATTTAGTTTGGAGACATAGTGTAGTTGTGATTATAGATTTAATATCATGTAAGAAAGTTTTAATCAATAAAATTAGAGACAGTATGTTGCAAATCACAACCGTTAAAGCTATTCCAGCTAATGTGGTGATGCAAAGTGAGTCACAATTATGCCCCTTACATGGTTTACACTCAAATGTTCCCCTAAAAAATAGGACTGGTATCTCCACTGATTGGCTACAATATAACTTCAACAAAATGCTAAAAAACTTACCCTTTTAACATAAAATGCTTCCATTTGAAAATCTACACCATGGTTATTATTTTCCTTATGTACCAACAATGGAATTTTACTTGCAACTCCTCACTTGTTGACGTCGCATGGTTCGTCACCCTTGCAATATGACTTTAATATTCCACCATGATATAGTAAAATACACATGAATTGAACAGCTTCTTGTTCATCGTCTGCAAGGCACTTCAGAGTACGCCCTGAATATGAAACAGTAACTTCTCTATGATTTTTATCCTGTAATTTGAGAAATATACATGCCTTAGTTGATATAGTTACAAAATATATGAAATCCCTTTAGAATTTTCATTTGTTGGTAGTCAATTATTTATAGGAAAAAAGAGATATTTCAAGTTTTTTTCAGGTGGCTTACTTAGTCAGAGTTATATCTGCTATCCATATAGGCTAATTACAGACAGTGGTTAACTAGAGCATTAATTTGGGGGTGGAATTTTTCTGCCCTTTTCTGATTGAAAAACGTAATGCGTAAAGACAGAACAGAATATATGAATATAATATACAATTAAGTATACAATTTGTTTATAAAGAAGTTTAATTAATGGTAATTACAAATGTAATGCAAAAAATCATAAATAAATGGTATTTCGAAGTAGATGGTATTTCGTCTTTATATTACAGAATTCGCCTTTACTGTTAATTTACCTTTATAACCTTTCGCCGATCAAATATTTGGTTGATGCAATCGCTTGTTTCTTGTTCATAATACAATCTGCTGAGACGAAGAGATTCAACTCTGTCTGTTGTTGTAAATTCTTGCTTGTGTTTTACGCGAAAGTGATGGCAAATACCATTTTCGTCAAAAAATTTTTGATTCGCATAGCATTCGTTGTGAGGACATAGCACTTTCCCCAAACAAATGGATTTATGCACAGGTCGGTTTATGGTAATTAGAGACTTCAGTACATCTTCCGCCATGTTTTATTCATTTTCTGCCAGGCGCTTCCTTTTCCCAACCTCCCCAATATCCCTTTCGCGCCCAGTTTGTATATCTCCCCCCCGTTTTCCGCGTTTTTAACTGAACTCTATATGATACTGTAATATGATTACTTATTACATTTTAATATATAGTTTGAAGCGCCTGGGTACGAGGCTGCACGGCGGCGAAAACAACAACAACAACAACAACGGGCACGGCGACGAAAACAACAACAACAACAACGGGCACGGCGACGAAAACAACAACAACAACGGGCACGGGCGGCGAAAACAACAACAACAACAACAACAACAACGGGCACGGCGACGAAAACAACAACAACGGGTACGACAGCGAAGACAACTACGACTACGGCAATGAAAACAACAACCACGGTGAGCGAAGTGGAAACGAGACACCTACTTTCAATCCATACGAGGACAATAGACAATATTTTGAAGACTTTGATTTCGAAGTCAAACTCCTTGATTGGGAGTGTTTCGTAGATGATAGCAATTTTAAGGATTTAGAGGACGACCTAAGAGACATTGAACTTATGGATTTTAATATATAAGTTTAGTATATAGTTATAGTTTGTTATATTGTTTTTACGGTTTAATAAATATTTATATTTTAAAATTGTTTTTTAATATATTTTTTAGTAGCGGGGGTTTCCCTTTTGAATTCGATATTCCGGTAATGGGGATTTCCCTTTTCATTACGTTATGTTTAATATTTTTCTAATTGGGGATTTCCTTTTTATTACGTAAATCAATGTAAAGCTCCACCAGCTCGTTCAAGAGGAGCTTGGAGAACATTATACTCTGGTTTTGTGCCCTTCACACAAAGTGGAACTTGGCATTGGAGATGCATTTAAGATGTCAGAATTAAATACCCATTGCCAAGAAGATGTTACGAATGTCTACTACCTCTTCAAAAAAGCCACATTGCGATGGCGTCTATTCAAGCAACACGCACGATGCATTGAATTTCACTACCTGCAATATAAGCGTCCCAACTGGAACTCGTTGGACGAGCATCAAACGGCAGCGTTACGGTCATACAATATTAATCTTCCGCTTCTAATTGGATACTGCAATAACCAGATCGCCAATCCCTACAACGACACCATGAAAAAGGTGGTACCTAAACTGCAAAAAATTCTTAGAAATATCACGAAAACTAATCATATTCTCTTCAATGCTATCAAGCAAGACATCTTGGCCGGAATCAGCCCCATGACAAAGGTTCTGCAGGATACACAACTGATCTTGCCTGATCTGATCACACTGTTCGTTTACACAAAAAAACAGTGAAAAAGCTATGGTACCGAAGTTTTCGAGAGAGTAGATATTTTCCCTGTATGTTCGTCGTTTTTCTCTTCAATAAAGCAAGAAGTTGCCAACCTGATTCCTGAAAGACATTTACGCTCGGCTGCTACCGATAATGTCGAAAATTGTTCGACTATGTGATCAAAGGAAGTGCGGAGACTGCTGCACGTCAGTGTCTTCACGAATACCGCAAGATTGTTCAGAAGTTGGAAGCCACGCTTGATGAGCGGATGAGCTCCATCACAAAGGACGATTTTTTCTTGGCGGTTGCTGACGTTTTGAACACCCAAGCATACTTGTACAAAACATGCGACGAGCTATTTTTAAAAGTTTCCGTGATCGTTACGAAGTTCAAGAGCTTACTGACAGCAAACGGATGCCAGTTAACCAAGCTGGAGTGTGAGCTAGATATTTTGAGGGAACATGTCACGAAGTTCTTGCCCTGTGTCACGCCTATACGTGCTTGGCCTCAGATCTTCGCTATGAAACATGCGTTGGGAGTGCAAAATATTCTGCACGTAATTGAGCTTGGCATCGCACTTCCGATCGGCAATGCGGAGTCAGAAAGAGTTTTCTCTTTCCTTTGGCGTATTTTCAGTAAAGAACGCCAATCACTCGGCAACGATGTGATGTTGGATGTTCTGCGTTTGAGATGTGACACTAATTACGACCCACAGCGTTACGAAAGAGCAATCGAGCTCTTCCTATCCGAACACCCTTCTGGAATGTACGCCAACTCCATCGACGCTTGGATGGGCATCGACCAGCAAAGCGACCAAGAAAACAAAAATCTGTTTCAACCAAGTCGTTTCCACAGGCACTTAACGACGCAGTGCAATCGTCCGATTCGTCGGCGTCGTCGTCAGAGGAGGACGAAAGTGCGGAACAGCCACGGCGCGAAATCCCTCTCGAGGAAATTTCAGATGACGAGTCTCAGTGGTCTGAAAGTAACTCGAGTGACGATGACAATTCTTGAAGATTTAATTCAGTCTTATTATAATAGCGATTGATACATCAGGCGGAAAGCGTGATTTAAAAATGAAAATTAAAGCACAGCAAATAACTTTCAAACAAGACATAATTTGTATTTTTGTTATGTCTTGTTTGAAAGTTCTTTGCTGGGCTTTAATTTTCATTTTTAAATTACAGTCTTATTACGTTTAAGATTCACTGTTTTGTAATTACTAAAGTTAAAAGTTTAGAGGCAGGCAGCTGAAATTAAAAGCTCCTACAATTAATTAGTCTACGACTATGTTAACTAAAACCGCAAACATTTAACAAAACAGGATTGCGACAAAATTTTTTACTTTAGTTGTTATTATGTCGTCCAGTCGTAGGACTGATAATGTTTGTTACGATTCCCATTTCTGTTACTGTACACGACAAATTTTGCTTCAACTTTTGACTATAGCTTTTGGCTGGAGTTAACGTACGTTCAAGTTATATTCCGATTTCAATGTTTCACAAATGCGTGATTACTAATGCTCCAAGGCGCGGAAAAGATTTTTAAAAATGCCGAGACATGCCGACCCAGTTCAGATTTAGGTCGGCATTTTTTTGCCGACCTGAATTTTGGCGGTTTGCGAGGGCTGGTACAAGTAGAACCATGTTTATGTAATACTTCTTTCAGAGCTTATAAGGATCAGACAAAAAAGAAAAATGGTATAATATTACAGCGAAATCGGAAAGGACGGTAAGTCATATAATGCAAATTTAAAAATACCTTATGTAATTTTGACTATATTTGTGTACTTTGTACAACTCATGTCGTTTGACTGTATGTAAAATATAAGATGTACAAATTTATTGCACTAATGAATTACGCATGCCAGCCGATGACGAGGATGTTGGCAGCTTAGTAGGTTTAATTATTGTCGAATACACAAAATTAAAAGAAATTTCCCTTGTGCCTTCCTGTGTGTTCCTCATTTTTGGAAACAATTTGAGTGACTGACATGAAGTGGTTCGTGGTAAAGTAGAATCTAATCAAAGAACATCTGTTTTAAATTGTTCTTTTTAAAGTGTTCGTTTTTAATGTATTTTTCAAACATATTAGCAAAGACAAAAGGAGTGACGAAGGAAAAAAAAGTGTATGCCAAACATTTTTTCCTTCCAAATATGTGGTTTGAATTAAACTTTCATTAAAAATTTATATTTTTCCTTAGGTCCAAACTAGGCGAGAGAAAAAATGCCCGGAGTGTTGCAAGGAGATTAAGTATCTCTCAAGCCACCTCGTTCATGCACACAAGCTGACCAAGGCTGAAGAAAGCCAAGTTGCAAGACGGCAGCCGAGGTCAGTGAAGGCAGGTGTGTGCCAGAAACGGGCCCCAATTCTCTGTCTCATTGAAGACTGTTCCGCCATGGTGTGCCGGAAGGACAAGCACCTCAGAAATGTGCACAATCTCAGTAACAATGACCCGGAAGAGTCAGTCCAATTATTGCTTATTTTTTGTGCAATACAGTCAATCGAGATATATCAAGCAACACATGCAAACACATTTTCAGAGATTAATTTAATGAAGTATGTTACAGGATGAACGATATAATCGCGGCGAAAAGATCGAGGGAAAGTGGGATGAGAAAGGTCGATGATGCTACACAAGGGCAGCGATGAAAACGAGGATCTGTATAACATGTTGAGACCACCCAAACCACGGGGAAGCCCGCTCCCTGGAAAATTGAGAGACATATGCAAACTTCCCGTGAAGAAAAAACGTGGCAGATGGCAATGCCGAAATGCAGTGCTGAGTATTTCAATCGATATAAGCCCAAAGAGTGTTCGAGTTGTGGTGAATTTATTGGTGGATCGCATACGTCAGAAAAAGACCCAAAACTGCAGTAAAAATTTCTAGCGCAGTCACTGATGGTTTCCAGAACCATTTGGAAAGTTTTGAGGGAAATGTCTCAATCCTGTGCCAAGACATGTCAATTGACAAGATAAGAAATAACTTCTTTCTTAGAAATGACAAGCTGCCACAACCTCTTTAGCCCCAGACCCTCAAAACCTATATTGTCAACCCTCCGGCTTTTTTACGGTTTATGTTGGCGAGGGCCAACGAGGGAAAAGAGTCGTCGAATTCACTGATCGCCATGAGAATCTCATCAACTCTGCGTTGGCCAGGATTGATTCGTGGTCAGCAAATTTCAACGTGAGGGTGAAAGAGGGAGAAAGGCCGGAAAGAGGTTCTCTCTTAAAGAGACTTTTTAAGACTCAGAGCGGGGGAAGAAGTTGAAAGTATAAAGAAGACTTTTCGAGAAATAAAGGAAAAGTCCATGCAGTGGGAAAAGTTGAGTTTGCATGCCAGATTGCGCGATTTTCTGATGCTCCAGGTAATTATTATCCAGTGGCCAACGTTTTGGAGCATTATCAAACTTATCGGCGAGAAATTACAGAAAGGCTTCAACATTAGCACCAATAGAAATGCTCCCATTTATCGCAATGAGACTACAATGAACAAAAAATATTCGCTTGGACCAGCGAAATTATTTCGGATCAGGGAGCTGAAGGAGATGGCTGACACATGTCTGGACTTACTCCGCCCCCAGTATGCAAATAAATCTTCCAATATTCCTGCAAAACCCGGTGTGGTGGCAGAGGAAGCAGTCTATTAACGTCCACTGGGGCACCAATGTCCGAAAGCGCAATATCGAAAGTTGTCCAGCGTATGGGTGAGAAACTTCATGGGAGTCTTCAAGGCAACTTGATACAATCAAGGTTGCGCAAATCAATAATCACTCATCACAGGGGAAAAGAAACACACGCGGTCTCTAAAGAGAATGTGGCGAGACAGATGACCCATTCTGTGAAAACTGCCGATCGCTATCACAATGTCGAGAACAATAACCACAGCGATTTGACAGTTGTTCACTATCTAAAAAAAGTTACCTTTGCCTTTTCACTTTTTTCTTACACTGTTTTCTTTTTTGGGTGATTCCGAAACCCATCCCTTTACCAATTATTTTAGAGAGAGATAGTGATGAGGATGGGGATGAAGATGCCTTGTCATTTTTTCTCAAAGTTTTTCTTTTATTGGGTCATTCCATGACTCACCTCTTTGCCAATTTTTTAGAGAAAGATAGCGATGATGAAGATGGGGATGAAGATGAACCTGGAGACAAAGATGAAGGTGAAGATGCCTTGTCAATTTTTCTTAGACTTTCTTTTTTCGGATGACCCCGTGACCAATCTCTTTACCAATTATTTCAGAGAGATATTGATATTGACAGAAATCTGACAAGAGCGAGATATTCACAGAGAAAAGCCAGTCTGATATATGAGTCGACAATCAATTTGTCAGACAATGCTGGCGTGAACGAAGTTCTGGGATGCCTAATAACGGACCCGGAAGTTTCAATGACTGACTTGTTGTCCAAATACAGCAAGCAGTCTGCGTGACAAATTCCGCAGCATTCGGAAAGCAATAAAGAAGATAAAGTAAACAAATTAAGGATACAAATTTATATATAATAGAAGTAAAACAATTTAATAGGCTCAACACTAAAAATTTAATGAAAAACTCAATTTTTCAATGACAGCATTATGTTATAGTAAAATCATAACAGCATTATGTTATAGTAAAATCATTGCTCTTTCATGCAAAACATGTTTGAAACCAAAAAGAAAGCGTTATCGCAGTAATTTTAGAGATTTTATAGTATATGGTGCTATTTTCGAGTTGCCATGGAAACGGATATTGTTTTTATTCAAAAGAATGATCAATTTGAGCTTGTTGTTTATTCAAATTTGAAGTTGAGTGTCATTTTCGAGAGACTGGTATCTAGCCACTTCTGAATGCTAGGTTACCAAGCCAATACTAATATTTTCCAAGGAAAGTTGTGACCCGCGGAAATGCCTCCAAAGCGAAATTTTTTTAGAAATGCAGGGAAAAACGCAGGTTTCGTGGTAATCAATATAAAAGTGCGGAAAGTAGTTCGTCTAGTAAGGTTTGTGATGAAAGTAGTTCAGAAGAATCGAGTAAAAATCAAGATTCAAGCGCCTCATGAAGTAGTATAGCAGACAAGGTTCCAACACAACACGTGTTCACTGCAGCAGTCAAAATCCCACGAGCGTCACGTCACGAATTCTCTCTAGCGCCTCTGGAAGCACATTCGGATTCTTCCCTCAATACTACCGTCGCTATGATGAACAAGAGCAAGAGAAACCTAAGAAAAAGAGAAGAAAAATTGTAAATTATAGTTATGATGAGGACGGTGATGACGAATCTTAATCTCAACGCCTGTAAGTATATACTATCTATAATGTATGTAGTAATGTATGGGTCGCAAGAAGAGCGAATTGGATAGAAACGTTCGCGAGAAATTGAGAAAGAAGAGAGTGAGAGACGAAGAGAGATTTAATAGACCGTTGAACTGCTGGATACGAAGAAAATATCCCTAAATATTTCACGAGTATTCGAAAGTGTTTCGTGAGGTTTCGAAAGCTAATCCACACGTGAAAGATATCATGAAGACCATGGACTGGAAACTGAAATTGTTTGACGATAGCGGTTTAGACATGTCTTCGATGCAGAACTCGATTACGGAGGTGAGCGAGATAATGAACATCGAAGACGAGATTCATAGAGAAATTGCGCGTCTGGAGAAGAACGTTAACATTTTGGGGAACAGCATCGACGACGAGGACGACGACGAACGAAGCGTCGAAGGTCAAGCAGGGGAGAACAAAACGCTGGGGAGTCAAGCATGGAGGGACCCGACACAGGCGAAGCGACGTTTCCCGATCCCTTCGAAGAGACTAAGAAGTACATGCAGAGATTCGATGGACCTCCTAGATTTCGAGTGTTTTCAGGACGATAGGAATTTCGAGGACGATTAAATGATATTGAACTCATGGATTTTAGTTTTTGAATGTTTTCGAACGATTTAAAAGACGTCGGACTTGTGATCATATTTATAGGTAGAGTTTAGTTGTTTATTTCATATCGAACTTATGGATTTTTATCCTATATTTTTCAATAGAGGTTTATATTTAATAAACATTTTATTAAATGTTTTCGTGTTATATTTTGTATCGATGGGAGGGACTCCCCTTTTTTATTATGTCATACTTGTTTTCATATTAATTAACAGGAGGATTCCCCTTTCATTATGTCATACTTTTTTTCATATTAACAGGGGGGTTCCCCTTTTTATTATGTCATACCTGTTTTCATATTAACAGAAGATTCCCTTTTTTACGTTAACCATGTTTTTTCGTATGTTTTTACAAAGAGATTTCAGTTAAACGATAAAACATTTTTTGTTTAAATAATTTATTTTAACAAGAAAGTTTTTACAAAGAGTTTTTAGTAAAACAATATAAATGTTTTTTAATGGGATAGTATAAAGATACACTTCTATATACATTACTATGTACATATTATGTACATACGAATGGGATAGTATAAAGATAAACTTGTGAGTAGTACATTACTACTCACAAGTATGGCAAGGAAACTTGACGCAAGCACAGCGTTATGACATTGAAAGAGTGCAGAAACGTGCCATGAAGATAATCCTCCCAGAATATGGATACGATCAAGCATTACAAGAATGCAATTTAAAGACGCTGCAAGAGCGCAGGGATGATATGTGTATTGACCTTATTAATGTTACTACAGTCCCATAACCTTCATGTATTGCTCCCTAAAAATACTCGGAGATGAGAGGCAAGGAAACTAGAACAAACCCAGAGAAACTCTACAATATCTCATGTCAAAGTGAAAGATCCAGTCGTAGTCCACTAGTATATGCAATAAATAGATATAAGAGTAGTTTAAATTTGTAAATATTATAAACTCATTTTGTACTTCCTATAGAATTAGATGATTTATATATACTTCCTAGAATAAGGTTTATTAATATTTTGATGATCACTCGATTGTATATATGTATATCTTAATAGTTAGGAAGTTTTATTAGTATAATGTTTTATACTCCAGGCATATTTTTAAACATTAATGCATTATTCTCAAAAGTGTAAACATATCAATAATTTAGCGTAACTGCTATTAATATGTGTAATAAAGACCATTTACCATTAACCTGGTCAAATCCTAACCCCATCTCGTATCGATTTGTGAATACAAGACCAATTGATTCTCTATCTGATGCCACATCAACTTTGGGGCACAAATTGATGCGAGAAAACTTTATTTCTCACTGATATAACTGATACGTATGTTAACAGGTCGCATTGTGCAAGAACCTACTTCTGCCAATTTAGTGGAAAGAAGTGTCCAGAACGGAGACTCCTTATGTCAACCATTATTGGCGAAAGCGTAAGTTACAATCGAATTTATCTTACAGTATATACAATTCCTAAAAGTGGGTAAATTAACGAAGAAGTTTTGTTGTATATTTTAAAGTTGTATACTCTTACACAGGCGCATGTATATGTTTGATCCATATATGACTGACTGCTATGGCTCACTGGAACACATGCAGTTGTATATTCATACACAAATTTAAGTTAAAATAACTTTTATGAAGTACGGTGTGGCTAAATCTTATAAACAATACAAGAATAAACATTTTCTGGTTATGATTTATATTTTTTTAGGAAACGGCTCTTTCTGGGTTTTTTGCGGCAAGCGATTTAAGTGATGCAGTTTATGATTCTCTGCTGAATGACATGGAAACGTATGCAAAAATGGAATTGAAAGGAAAGAAGGCTTCTAAAAAAGCTTTGAAAGAAGGCACTGCATTTTTATGCAAGTTTGACTTTCTTTACATCAAGTTGAAATGTTTGAGGGGTGATCCAACTCCGGACGAAATACTTAACCTGCTCAAAAAACGTATAGAAAAAGAGTTCTCTTTGACAGAAATGGAGTCAGAGATCACTATAGATTGAAAGAAATGCAAGCTTTACAAAACTACTTTGTAAGCAAACAGATTGCCTTTCTTGAATGAATTTCTTCTTAAATGATATTACTTTGAAAATATTTCTTGTCATTCTGGTGATTTTGTTTATTCACCAATTTTTTCTGAGTGCAAAATTTGTAAGGTACTTATACAAGCCTATTCTAACCATGATTTACAAAAATTAAATTTAAAATCCAGAATCATCATAGTATGATAGGAAAATTGTTTGTATTTAAGCTAACAAAACATGTTATGTTTATTATCCTATATAGATATCCAACTTACACATCTGAAGAGGTTCTTCAGGGTTTTCAGGGAAGCATTGTTCGGGGTGTAACAAAGGAAACCTTCCGACAATTTGTTCAAAGAGCTTTGGCAGAACAACAGCACAAAGCCCAGGTTTCAACATTTAATGGAGCAAGTCTGGTGTTTACAGACTTGCCAAAGGTAAGTAGGTTGCTCATTCCTTGCTTATGTCTATGCAAGGTTGGCTGGTAATAAGTTCAGTTACAATTGAATTTCACAACAAATCAATGTATGATCCTACTGTAACTGCATTCATTTCTCCTGTTAAACAAAGCTATAAATATGTAATTTATGATTTGTTTTTACTTGCACTACTAAAAGAACTATCACAGTACAAAATATGACGAAAAAGTCAGCACAAATAACCGGACTTCCGCTAAAACGAAAAACGGCAACTTTTCATAACTAATCAAACTTGATAACTTTACTAATTTGGAAGCTATTTGGAAACAAACCGGAGTAGTTTTTTGGGACAGCCAGTATAGTATAAATAAACCTCTAACTAGGTGGTCTTACAGGAAAAATATGAAAATCGTGAATTTTGCCATTTTCTAAAAATTGACTAATTGCAATCTTTGTTATTTGTTTTATGATGTACAATTAGCTTTTTTCTCAAAAGTTCACGCAGACCTCGAAAAAATCCCTTTTCTTTTGGGAAGGTATAATATTTTCCCCCTAGTAACGGGCTTAGCAACCAATGTTTACTGTTAGAAAACTTGTTTATTTGTTGGTGTATGAAAATTTCTTTTTGTTTCACCCCTCCCCCATACAGGAGAATAGTTCTAGTAGCTGCTGACCACTTTTAACGTCGTCCATCCCCTTGTTTTGCATATTTTCCTTCGCTTACTATACAAAGTTGAATCAACATATTTCGCGGTGAATTTGTTGCTAAGATCATTCTTAACTTTTGCGCTTTGGGATTGGTCTTTGTTGCTTCACTTTATTATTTTTGTTGTGAAATGCCAAGGGAATACAGGAGAAGTAAGAAACGAAAGTTTTGCGGCAATCGCTATGATAATTCAGCGAAGAAAAAACGCGTTGATACTGTTGATGGGGATACAATATCGGCCGATCCTTCAACTTCCGCAGCAAATGAAGCTGTTCTAAATACATCTGCTTCAGCCAAAAAAAAAAGTTATTTGCTTAAGCGAATAAACATTTTATTGCTTTCGTGGGGATTATAGGGGCTATTCAAGGATTGTGGGGAACGTGGAATGGGGTTTTTGGTCATATATTCATCGCAATTAAACTTGTACAACCTGTTCATTTTCCCGTGGAATATTGCGACATTTCAGTAAATTTACATATCACGATTCACGTGAATACGTGAGCCTACCGTATAAAAGTGAGCATGAACTGTTAGTTCAAGGTCATTGATTTAACATTTCGACTCTCAGCCTGAATATCGCTCATTCACCCTCCCTCCACTGACCCCTTTTGCGTTTCCTACTTTATAATTGACTTCACGTGGGGCGTTTTTTAGCTCCCCACCTTTTCTGTGCTTGGCATAATTATAAAATATTGTAACAATTTTCTGTAATTTGCTACATTTGCTTAATAAACCGGCATTGTGTTTTGGCACACTGCCATTTATTTATCCAAACCGGAGTATGTTATAATTCTTATAATACGGTCCTCACACAGAAAACAGAGCTCACCCGGTCTATCATTGCCACCAGAGTATTGGTCTTCATAAATTTATTTTACTATATGAGCTGCACCGCGAAAGCGATAAATTGGGTTTTCTGACATTCCAGATGACAGTAGCTATAGCGAACAAAGCCAAAGCACAGATGTAAGTGGCTATCGGTTTGTTGACCTTCAAATAATGTCAGAATTTGTGTGTGAGGTGTGTTGTAAGGAATGTGGCAGTTCCTGCCTCGTACTTGAAGACAACCCTCGAGAGAGAAAAGGTTCTGCCTCCCATCTAAGAGCCCGTTGTGAAGCTTGCGGGTGGGTATATACATTTTACACTTCCAAGAAGGTAGGACACTCGTTTGACGTGAATAAAAGATTCGTTTACGCTATGCGAAGCCTTGGTGAAGGACATACATCAGCCAAACGATTCTGTGCCTTGATGGACATGCCACCCCCTCTTCAACCAACTGCATACAGGGATTGTAACATTGCTTTGGCCAAGGCAGTAAAGGCAGTGGCTACAACCACCATGCTAAATGCTGCTAATGAAGTGAAGAAGGACCCAACTAATCAAATCAACCAGTGTTCTGTATCATGTGATGGTACTTGGCAAAGGCGTGGGCATTCCTCACTGAATGGTTGTGTAACAACACTATCAATGGATACAGGAAAGTGTTTAGATGTTGAAATCTTAACAAAAGTTTGTCATGGTTGCCAAAAAGTAGAGAGAGAGAAAGATTTGGAAGAAAAAGCAGCTAAGAAGGAAGTCCATATTAGCAAATGTAAAATAAATCACAAGGGTTCATCAGCTGCCATGGAGACTGAAGGCGTAAAACGTATATTCCGAAGAAGTGAAGAGGATAGGAAACTTCAGTACACTGAGTATTTTGGGGATGGTGATAGCAAGGCACATGCTGAGGTAGAAAATATCTATCATGGAATAAAGATTGCAAAAAAAGAATGTGTTGGACATGTTCAGAAGCGTGTTGGAACTGCTTTGCGGAAACTAAAAAAAGAAAACAAAGGTATTGGCGGGAAGGGAAAGCTTACCAACACACTAATAGACAAACTTCAGAATTACTATGGGATTGCAATCCGTAGCAACTCTGGGGATCTCAAAGCAATGAAAGCAGCCATTTTTGCAAGTCTTTTTCACTGTGTTTCTTCAAAGAAGAGAAATCTGCATACCCACTGTCCTGATGGACCTAACAGTTGGTGTAGATTCAAACAGGATAAAGCAAATAATACTACAAAATATATGCCTGGACCTGGGCTTCCAGACAATATTATTAAGTTGATCAGGCCCATATATGAAAGACTCAGCAGTGATGAGCTACTGAGCAAATGTTTAGATGGCAAGACGCAAAATCAAAATGAATCCTTGAATGGGATGATCTGGAATAGGATTCCGAAGAACGTTTTTGTCGGTGCCAATGTTCTGGAACTTGGTGTATATGATGCT
Organism: Dendronephthya gigantea; assembly: GCF_004324835.1. NCBI lineage: Eukaryota > Metazoa > Cnidaria > Anthozoa > Malacalcyonacea > Nephtheidae > Dendronephthya > Dendronephthya gigantea. The sequence continues at coordinate 100,236 of NW_021163329.1, read as the reverse complement.
GTGGCACACTTTAACATTGGTGCAGAGGCTGCAGTTAATCTTCTTAAAGGACATTGGCAACGAAAATTTTTATTCGCTATTTTTAAAGTGTTCAACTGTCTAATTATGGATATGGTGTTAATTTGTTCCAAAAATGTTTCGTTTATGAGTTATTTTCACCACAATTCAGCTAAAATTTGGACCTTGTCCGCCATATTGGATCAATTTTTGAAAAAATTATATTTGTCGGAAGTGACGTCATTTGATGGGTTCCCTAAACACATCAATATATTTTACTAGCGTGTTTACTGTGTTTATCGAGATTTTTTGCTTTAAAAAGGGAGTTGTAGTTTTTTTATTATTGTCATGGAACATATTAACGAAAACCATGCAGTTAGAGGAAGTGTTGCCCTACCAATATGAGCCAGAGGCGCAGGGAAAATCTTGTGATATATATCTAACGATAGCGATGCCGAAAACGGTAGTGATTCATCTTCCTCTGACGAAGATTTCGATCGCGAGTTCGAAATAGCGAATGCCGGGCGCCTTGAAAAACTTACTTGGTGTAAATGTGGACATTGCGCATTATTAACAAGGGCTGTAGAATGTTATTGCCGCTATGAAAAAGCACTAGAGTACGACGAATACGAACATTTCGCAAACTCGCGCTTCGTCGTGTGGTCACTCAAATAATATTTTGTCGTGTCGCGTATGACATGTTCATTTGATTTCTCTCACATGATACGGCAATTCCTCTAAAAGGAACAAATAAACCGTGCGTTTGATGCTGTTCGATTAAGTTTCGATTTAATTGGGGAAAGAATATATTAAATACATGTAGATTCTGGTCCTATTTTAATATTATCGCTGCTATTTAACAAGATATGATCACTTATGGTTGCGTTGACACGTCGCAGTTAATTTGCACAGGATTGAAGATTTAATATATAAAGCACGAATTCCAAAGTGTAAGACAAAGTGAACGTATCATGCGGTTTATTTACATTTTTGAACAATTAAACTTCTATACTTTTTAAAGTACAATGAGCTTCTGAATTTCGCGATCGAACAACATTTAGGTTTGCAAGGCATCTAAATGAATATAAACTGTATAAAATGCACCGCATATAATGTCAATTGCACGGCATATAAAGAGAAATGCACCGCGTATAATGTCAATTGCACGGCATATAAAGAGAAATGCACCGCGTATAATGTCAATTGCACGGCATATAAAGAGAAACGCACCGCGTATAATGTCAAAAGGACAGCATATAAAGAAAAATGCACCGCATATAATGTCAAAAGGACAGCATATAGAGACAAAAGCACCGCATATGATGAATATATACCACGTAAGACAGCTATGGCATTCCATAGTATTGTTTATGTTCAGAGCCTTTATATTGAAGACTAGCACGTGCGCGGCACGCCGGAGTTAACGCCAGAAAAGGCGTCTTGTTTATGCTAAAATATAGTAAAATTGTTAGCAGGGGAAAATATGCGCGCCTTAGCTTTAGTATAAATCTCAATATAAGTAGAATTCTAAACTTTGGGAGATTGGTTATTAGTTGTGTTGTGTTGCCACCGTAACGTCCTGTTGTGTATCGACGTGCACTACGCGTGTAAATATGTGTGTATATAGTTCATATTCAATGTTCTCTTCCAAATATTTTGAAAAACATGTCCCCGCAATGTTGATGCATTAATTTTGCATAGGTATTTGATTCTGTTCCCCCTCTATACTCTATTTTACCAAGTTTTTCAAGTTGCCATATGAGAATACAACAATAGTTTATATAATCATATTTCCCGAACCCATCAAATGACGTCACAAATGTATGCTAGCATAAATTAGCATAAGGCTCGATTTTCAAAATGGCGGACCACCGATGAACATTTTTGGAAATTTTCTCAAGAACCAAATACGATAGACACACAAAAACATTAAATTAAGTATTTTCTAGATGATTTCAACAGATTTGGCAAATAAAAATTTTCGTTGCCAATGTCCTTTAAGGAAGTGAAGTTGAAGCCAGGAAAGTTTTGTGTAGAAGGGCTGAACAAGATTAATAAAGAGCGAGTGAAGAGGGCAAATGTCAAGGCTAAAGAATGTTCGAGAAAGAAGAGAAAGATATTACGAGGCCAAAAGAAAAGGAAAGATGACAAACTAAAGGAGGAAGAGGGTACTACATACAAATCAGGAGGATTTTAAGGAATTTTTGGTAATATTGGCTTGTTTTTATGTCAATTCGAACAAGTTAATGCAGTAAATTTCTTGTAACTTAAACTTTGATGCTGTTTTTCCCAGTTTACGATTTTGATACATTTTGCGATATTCAAAACATGATAACTAAGAAAGTATTTGAGCAAATGCTGTGAAATTTTCAGTATTTACAGTTTCTTGAAATTCTCTAGGAGATGAACTAGAATGGAATTGTTTGGTTGAATTAAAACCAAGATATCATTAATGTAACACAATATCCTGTTTTAGCCACCTTAAGTAAGATTTCACAATGACCTTTTACAACAGAAGGATAATTCTAGTTCATCTCCAAGACAGTCACTTTAGCAATAAAATAAAGCTTTTCCCATGTTTATATCATTAATATATCTTTAGTTATCATGTTTTAAAATGTGCCCTATTTTATTGGGAAAAAGCCTGTTATCTCTGTAACCATGGTAACCCAACTTTACTAAGTTGTGTTTTTAGTGTCTCACTTTACCCTCTAACAACTTCCCAAAGCAAAAAGTTCAATTTGTTTGAAAATAAGGAAAATTTTTTTTTCCCTGTAAGACCACCTTAATTCATGAGGGGGTATGTGCCCTACGTAGTTTAAAGAAAAAAATGTGGGCGCTTGTCTTCTTAAGGCGGATTTCCACTTACAGCGAAATCGTTCGCTAGCGAAATATTTGCATTTTTTCTTTTCAATTGAGAACAGTCAAGTCGAACTAATTTACTTATGCTGTTAAAATTCAAAAGAAAATATGCAAATATTTCGCTAGCGAACGATTTCGCTGTAAGTGGAAATCCGCCTTTATTGCCATATTAGACAGCAAATTGTTATAGTAACTATTAGTCACTATTTTTATCCATCTACCATCAGTTTTACTTTTTGATTTCAGGAAGAGCTGTCTTTGCAAAAAGATTTTTTGACAAGGGTCAATTTCTCCTTCAATATCCTGTTGAACTAATCACAGCAAAGGAAAAGGCACAAACAGAGGAATGTTTCGATATTACTTTAAATACAGTGATAATGTTGCTTTGGTAAGATTTTCGCATTTGTATTACATAGAATACAGAGCTCAGTTACATTAGTCAGAGGCAATTTACTAAAGTACGATAAGATGCTTTAAACGCTAATGCCGCCTCAGATGAAGTGAAATGAAAAATTTTCTGGAAAAATACAAATACACCTGCGTACAATATATACATACAAATACCATACTATTGTACTATACCTTACGAATTGATCCATGCACTTTTAATCTTTTATCCGCACCTAGATAGCTTTCTACACGCGTGAAACGCTCAAATTAATTCAATATTGTTGAAAACAACATAAATAATGCACCTTATAATTTTATATAGCTACGATGCGACCGATGAGCAAATAAGCGCGGCGTTAGGACGTCTAGTAAATAATGCCGGTAAAGACGACATATTAAACGCCAAGATGAAAGTGGTGTCCGTAGAGAATATTCCTACACTTTGAAGGAGCAGAGAAGGCAAAGGCGGCAGTGGTAATTCGTTGCCAAGCGCTGAGAGAACAAAATGCTGGGAAGAAAGCGGAGATAGATGATTTGCTGGTGTTGTACGACGCCGAGTGGCATGATAAGATATCGAGGCCCGCGCTTGACCATCTCGCATTTAAGAAACATAATCAGCGTTTCCACAACTTATTTGCATAAGGCTGTCCTCATGGGGAGATGGTAATGAGAAAGAGAGAAACAAAAAACGTTTGAAAAGAATGCATAATATATCGTATTAAGACTAACCCTCCCTCCCTCATTGTTGACATTTTGAAGGAAATTTTCTTCAATTGTGGAAACGCTGAACACATAATGCTCCTCAACTTCCACCTATTAAGGAAGATCTGTTGGCCATACAAAAGTACGTGTTGGAAAAAATCACCAAATTGACGAAGAAAGTGAATGAGGACGTCACAGTTGAGAGATGGAGAAAACTGGCGGAGGTGTGCCTTACAAGGCTTATCATGTTCAAAACACTGAACTGTATAACATGGAAGGTTACCTCCAGTATCTATAAGTGAAGCCAAAAATGGCGGCTTATAAAGCTTTCTTGGGCGTCATTCTCAGTCTCCCAAACGCGTTTTTTTCGCGCGGTCAACTAAGGCGCGGGAAATTTAAAATGCAAAGGCCTGCTACTTTCTTCAATCTTTTCTACGTACTGTTCCCAAGCAAAAATATATTAGGCGTTAGTGTAAAAAGCTGATAGGAAATTCAAAATGTGAAACAAACTGCAAGTTGATAAAAATGCCACGTTATTGCGTGGTACCGCCGCTGTAAAAGCAACGACCGAAAAAAGGAAAATAGGCCTGTATTTTTTCACAGGTAAATATAATTTTACTGTAAAATAAATTATGAAAGTATTGTATAAAACGCGAGCTTTATAGAATTTATAGTTGAAAAGCATCCCTAAAGAATTTCATTGGTCTACCTAATGTATGCGCCTATGTTTAATTTTGTTTGGGGCCGGGGGCTTTAAATTTGTTTTGTTTTGGGGGCTTTAAATCAGTTTACAATAAAAGCGCGCGAATTTTTCTTGGGAAGAAAGAAAAATGGCGACTGTTGTTGTTATCGTAACTGACAAATATAATCAACATTTCGCCGTTTTATCATGACCCTATCATGGTTTAACTAAAGCAATTGTCTGTCATTTTTTCCCGTACTATTTTGTTCAGATACAGTTTGTAGTTGATCATTATTCTCAGACAGTAGCGTGTCAGCCCGACGATTTCGTCCGGCTATGCTAATTTTACCGTGTTCACAGAGTGTAAAAAAACAATGCATTTCTAAAGAATAAATAATGACAATGATTTGACATTTGCATAGCGGGACAAAATTGTCGGGCTGGCTACGCTACTGTTCTCAGAGCAAATAGAAACTTCTGTTTGACGAAGTCGTTTTTGTGAAATATAAAAATAAAAAATAAACACAAAAAAACAACCTTTTGAATAATAAATTGCTTTATTTTCTATTCATAATTATATATGATGGCCTTTAATATGTTAAATCCAAGTATAAAAGTGTATGGTTCATTAATTTAAAGTATACAGTTGACCTAACCGCATAAAAGTGTAAAATCCAAGGCACAAGAAAAAAAAATGCAATTTGTCATTAAATAGATTCCCAGTGAAAAATACAGATTTAATCACAAAGTGGGAAAAAGCAATAAATAAAGTTGATAGACAAGGAAATCCCTGGAAAGCAAGCAAGTTCAGCCGCATATGTAGCAATCATTTTTCGATCTCTGATTATACAACAACCAAAATGGATCAACTGTTCTAAAAAAAGATGCTGTGCCAACACAATCCCTCACCATCAATACTAATAATCATCAAATATCACACCTCCAAAGAATGGACATAAAGGAACTAGAACTATGTTTAAAGCAAGAGAGAAGTTTGGAACAATCCAGCCCCATGGAACAAGAAGGTCCTTCAGTAAGAGATGTAATGAGTGACCATAACTATGCCAAGCCCCCACAGTTTTCACACGTGGTTGAACCAGTAAAAGCAAAGGAAACCCCATGTCAATACATGAGAGAAGTTAAACGGCGACGAATAAAAGCATTACAGCAAAAGCTAAGACGACGAGAAAGCAAAGCAAGAAACATGAAACAGCTCATTAACACTCTGAAAAAGAAATTGTTCATCAAAGAAGAGGAAGCAGAACTACTGCATAATAACTTTGATGGTCTCAGTCTATCCTTGTTTAACAATGCTATGAAGAACAACAAGGCACCACCAGGTGGTAGAAGATACAGTGAGGAAATTAAAGAGTTTGCAGTTACAATACATTTCTACTCACCAGCTGCCTATGACTTCCTGCGAACCATCATTCCCCTCCCTGCTCCCTCGCTGATTAAACGCTGTGCAAGATCAGTGGACTGTGAACCTGGCTTCATAACCGAGGCTTTGAACATCCTGAGATGTGAAATTGAAGACCATCCAGAGAAGATAGACTGCTGTCTGGTGTTTGATGCAATGGCAATCAGGAAACAAACAATGTGGGATCCAAAACTGGATGAATTTGTTGGCTTTGTAAACTATGGCCTAGCACAGATAGAATCACCAGAAGTTATGGCTTCGGAGGCCCTAGTTTTTGCACTGGTTGGATTACGCAGTCACTGGAAGTGCCCCATTGCATATTTCCTCATCGATAAGCTATCAGCATCTGTTCAGGCTGAACTTGTTCGAAAAGCTTTAATCCTAACAGCTGAAATTGGTCTCAAGGTCTGGTGCATTACATCTGATGGCACTTCATCCAATATTGCTACCTTCAAGCTGCTTGGTTGTGTATTTGGATTGACATACAAATCCATGATAACCAAGTTTAAACATCCAACGCTTGGTTATGATGTTTTTGTTGTGCTGGATCCTTGTCACATGCTGAAGCTTGCAAGAAATACCCTAGCAAGCCTCGAATCAATATTTGTGCAAAATGAAGGAATCCATTGGAAGTTCTTCAAGCATTTGAATGAAGTACAAGAAAACCACGGCATGAAGCTCGCCAATAAGTTAACCACCAATCACATCAAGTACGAGAAGCACAAGATGAAAGTAGACCTTGCTGCACAAACCCTCAGTACATCTGTTGCTGATGCCATCGATTTTCTGAACATCGCTGAAAAAGATCCCAGATTCCACAACAGTGAAGCCACAGTCACATTCATCCGCCATTTAGATAAGGTCTTTGATATTCTTAACTCCAGGAATCCTTTGGGAAAGAGAAGCAAGCAACCTTTGAAGTTGATAAACAAGAATACCTGGGAAGCAGAACTTTTAGAGATTGCAAATTACTTGCTGTCATTAAAGTCAGGTGATGGTCAACTGTTGATTAAACACAAGAGGAAAACCTTCATCCTGGGCTTCGTGGTCACAATCAAGTCTACCATTGAGATGGCCACAACCATGCTAACACAGCAAGTCAATCCATTCAAATACCTCCTGACCTATAAATTCTCGCAGGACCACATAGAGCTGCTTTTCTCGTGTATTCGTGCAAGAGGTGGATGGAATAACAACCCCAATTGCCTTCAACTGAAGTACACGCTCCGAAGAATGTTGCTAAAGAATTCAATCACTGCATCGCGAAATGCAAATTGTCAGATCCTAGATCAGCACTCTGTAGTGCCAGTCTTGCATACCCAAAAGCATCGTTCTCCTTTGAAAGACAAGCCTACCACAGGGGATGACCATGAAGACGACAGCCAAATACATGCCATGATGCAACATTTGCAAGTAGCAGAACACTTGGAGTTCACTATGTATGTGCTGCATTACATCTGTGGATTCATTGTATCGAAGCTGGAGAAGAAAATATCCTGTCCACAGTGCATAGTCAATATTACAGAGTCACCAAGTCAGAGCCAAGAAAGATCAGATCACGACTATTGCTCTAAAACCACTGACAACATGTATGACAATGCCTCTACATTTACCAACTTTGTGAACAAAGGTGGTCTACGCCTCCCTTCTGTACTTGTCCTGAAAGTAGTGTCATATGCAGAACAAGTGTTTAAATATTATGTATCAAGTGCCACCAACGACAGCATCACCAAAGAAAAAAGGCTGAAAGAGAAAATGGTAACAGAAGTCAGCCAGCATTTTGCCGAAATTGACATACCTAAAAAAGAAACTCATGAACAGTGTTTAAATGAGACATTATTTGATAATCACAATCTCTGGTTAGTCAAATGTATTGCTGATCAGTTCTTCAAGTTAAGACTGTTTACCTACGCCAAAACCTACAATGAAATTATTGTGAAGAAGGGACTTCCAAGTCAGAGGCATCAAATGAACAAACTCATTTTGTTCCAAAACCAATGAATGATTGAGAACTTGAAATATGTAAATAGTGTAAATAAATTTAAATTATAACATAATCATGTAAAAAACTAAACATTTGAATAAGAATGACATCCTTGATAATAAAAATTTTCAGCATTATTTATAAATTGTAAAGATTTATGCAAAAATCGTTAATACAATATTTTAAATATTTATAATCGAACAGTCGAACATGTTGAGTCGTTGACTTGAAATAAAATATTCATATATAATATATTAAATGAACATATACTTGCCTTTTGCAAAATGTAATTAGCAGATTTATAAGCAAAAAACGAAGTTGAAATCGTATTCCTTCTTGTTTTTAATTAAATCAATGAAAACGACACGCCTCGCCGTTTGCAATGTAATAATGATAAAGTTTGACGATTGACCGCGCGTTTGGGAAACTGAGAATGACGCCCAAGAAGGCTTCATGACCGCCATTTTTGGCTTCACTTTTGGATTGCGTAATTCCTTTACTACAGCCATTGCATGTGTGTAGTTCATTTGTAGTTTATGTGTAGTTCATTCTAACTTTTTAACATGGCAAATTTATAAAATAAAAAATAAAATAAGTTAGCCTTCCATGTTATACAGTTCAGTGGTTCAAAAAGCCAAGAGGTAATTACTTCTATTCCTGAAAGTTATATCTTAGCGTGGTGATTGAAAGGTCAATTAAGTTAAATCCTGTTCATTAGAGGTCTTGCAAGCTTTTCGAAACCAAACATTCATAAAACCTCTAGATTTTAACACAATTTCTAAAGAGTATTTCAAAAAGTTCATTTTAGTTTGTATAAGTTCAAAGTACTGTGATTCGTTTTCGAGCCAAATATCTTCATTGGTGTTATCTTCGTTCTAAAACGGGCAATCTTTTAGGTTAGAAGAAACGCAAACCCATGTACGCATATTTTAAAGTGAAATATTGAGTGAAGCATATTTTTGTCGTAAAATAGAAAATAGCCGAGACAGATAAGTTAGCATTTCATTCTTCACAATTCTATTCCTCTCAGTTGGAATCCAATGACGCAATATTGTTGAACTATGTAAGTTATGATAGCTGCCAACATAGCTGCTAATGTATTCTCATACAGAAATATTTTTATCTTTCTGCAGATGGCAATTGCTCAAATGCAGCTAAGCACATTCCAGCAACGCCCGAATTGGAATAATGCCCACGATAAAGAAATCTTGGAGTCTCTTTCAAGCAGCGAACGGGAGCTATGTAAACGGTAAACATAACTTATTATTAACTTAGTGCGATGCCTGTGCTATTATAAGAAAGATTAGACCTAGGCTTTCCGCCAAGGATGGGATTTTTGCAAATGAACCGAATTCCGATATCTCACTTCAACGAATCGATAATCGATCAAAATTAATAAAAGGTTTATAATCTGCATTACATAACTTTTAAGTCGTTTCGAATTTCAGTTGATTTTTTTTTGTCAGCCTTTGACACTATGGGCCTTGCGGTTGATAAGTATCATATCAACCTCGTTCTTGGTGCATAACCTATAGAAGAGGGTTAGATTTCTCACATTTGTGAAATAAAGATGATTTTAAATAATTGATTTTTATTTTGAAATCGTTGAAATTGGCGAAATTTAGGTTAAATTGAAGAGTGAACTTTCTCAATTTTCGGTCCCTATTTTTTATGTTAAAGAGCCACCCATCAATACCTGAGGGCCAACATATTATGGCTTTCAGAAGGCCACAACCAAGAATGATCGTAAACCAAATGGTAAGTGTTGCGCCATAGTAACTCTATTTTGGTCCTTTTGACTGGGAGTGTAGAACTCGTGTCTCATATTTTCTCCCCTTATTTTCCATTTTAAAGATCCAACCATCACCAACTGAGGGCCAGCAGATCATGGCTAAAAGATCTCAAGCCAAGATTGATCCGTCAACCAAATGGTGACGCCATAATTACTCTATTTTAGTTCCTCTGACTGGCTGTGTAGGACTCGTGTGTCACCAGGGAGCAGAGATAGAATAGAACAGTTTTCGGTCGTCTAAGAGTCATGAGCTGTTTTGACATTGCTTTCAACTTGTGCTACGATTCTTCAGACATCAAATGTATGCAGAGAATCTACTTTACAGTGGCTTGTATGCCTGGCCCACTATAAACTATTGTATAGCATGCATCGCATATTAAACCACGTGAAACATCATTTGCTTGGATAAATTGCAAATTGTTTTGTCTGTCTGCAAGAGACTCACTCTTTGTCTGAATCTAAATTCTGTTCTTGGCTATCCGACGCAACCTCTGCTGGTCTAAAAAAAGTTGGCTATAAAGCCCTTTCCTCTCCTGGGACTAATCGCAGTTCTGGTGTGGCTATTTTGTACCATCCAGCGTATAACGTCGTCAACACGTTCAAAGACCAGGCTGGCCGAATTATTTGCGCTGAATTTGAACACGATGATATATCCCTCCAAATATGTAACATTTATGCACCCAATCGAAAAAGAAGAAGGCTCAGAATTTTTGAATCACTTTATGCTATCCTCGATCCAGATACTCCTATTGTACTATGCGGAGACTTCAACACAGTGGTTGATGCATCTTGTAATAGGTTTGGCAGCAATCCTGACTCTATCTGGGGTTATAACTGGTCTACATCGCTGAAGGACCTAATGTCATCCTATGACCTCAATGACTTCTGGTGGATCCGCCATTCAGCAGTTAAAGAAGTCACATGGAAGCGCCCCAATGGTCAGCAAGGCTCACGAATAAATATGTTTTGGATTTCCTCCTTACTTTTACCTTACTTTTAAGCGGCTAAACGCTTACATTTATTAAAGGCCTTCAAGAGTTATGGTGCACCCAGGAAGGATCTCAAAGCCTTCTACTGCGCCGCGTTATTAGATCAACTCTGGAATACGGTACACAAGTATGGCAAGGGAACTTGACGTTGATATCCACAAATAACAGCTTAATATAAGAAATCCCATTTGGAGCGCAATTCACAAGACAATGCAAACCATTAGTTAACACGAACAGATAGAAAAACAGTAGCAAGTTAATGTTCTACTGATCAATGCCATTTGAATAAAATTACCCACAACAAAGTAAATTAATGTTCTAATTGATCTTTTCTGGTTCCAAATTGCACACATAACCAACTTGACGTTGATATGACAGTTGCACTGACGCGTCTACCAACAGCGCAGGCGATAGCAAACTCGCGTACAAACAACTATGCTAAAATTTCTTCGGAAATAACGATTAACCACAGAACTAATCCAAAGTTTTACTCACAAAATCACCAAAAATGACAAACAAAGTACAGATAGATGTTGACAGGATATTTATCTGCAACCATGTGCAAATGTAGTATTCACCTGCGCGGATGTTAACTTTTTTTTTTACCAAAACACGGAGCAATAAATTTGCTTCCGCATGAACGCGAGTAATCAGAGAAGGAAGATTTTCATGATAAAATACGCATTTGTCTGATCACTTTTATGTCACGTGAGCTACCAGCGTTAAAATGTTGTACCTTGGATAATCATCTCCAGTCTCCCCTATTATTTGATGATACAGTTGGCTGTATTCCAGAAACTGATTCAGAAAATGAGGTAACTGAGAATGAACTGTTTGACCTTGGAAGGATCTCAACGCCTTCTACTGCGCCGCGTTATTAGATCAACTCTGGAATACGATACACAAGTATGGCAAGGGAACTTGACACAAGCACAGCGTTATGACATTGAAACAGTGCAAAAACGTGCCATGAAGATAATCCTCCCAAAATATGGATACGATCAAGCATTACAAGAATGCAATTTAAAGACGCTGCAAGAGCGCAGGGATGATATGTGTATTGACCTTATTAAGAATATGTTACTACAAGTACCATAAGCTTTATGTATTGCTCCCTAAAAATATTCGGAGATGAGAGGCAAGGAAACTAGAACAAACCCAGAGAAACTCTACAATTTGTCATATAAAACTAAAAGATTCGGTCGTATTCAACTACTATATGCAATTAATAGATATAATAGTAGTTTAAATTTGTAAATATTATAAACTTATTTTGTACTTCCTATAGAATTAGATGATTTATATACTTCCTAGAATTAGGTTTATTAATATTTTGATGATCACTCGATTGTATATATGCATATTTTAATAGTTATAAAGTTTTATTAGTATAATGTTTTATACTCTATAGGCATATTTTTAAACATTAATGCATTTTTCTCAAAAGTGTAAACACATAAATAATTTAGCGTAACTGTTATTAATATGTGTAATAAAGACCATTTACCATTTTACTTTTATAGCACAAATAGCTCTGATTTACCGATAAATACACCGCAAATTGAGAATACACAATTTATAAAGCATACCGTGATGATAGCTCTTTTTGGTTGGTGTAATTCAAGTAAACACCTTAATTTAATCAATATTGTTGGCTATGCTTTCAGACAATCATTTCCAAAAGTAGTTGGGACACTTGCTATTTTTAACTAAAATATACTATATAGGATGATTTCCATACATCTCCACCCCCCTCCCCAATCAATGTTCGTTTTCAAATCCAAACACGTTTAAAGGGCGCGGTGGATCTGGGTTTGTGTTATAAATCGGTAATTTGGCAATGTGTCCCAACCCTTTTTGAAAATTATTGAAGGTTTGAAATGTCTTTTGAAGCAACATGGGGAGGATAGCCTCATTATCATTTTTCCCAAATGAAATACTTGATGTGGGTGAATATTTCTCTGCCAGTATGTTTCGGGTGCATTCCATGAGTAAAATGATCATAATTCCAAAACAGCCTTGAAGATCCCCCCCCCTAAACCAGCACGACTGCCACGAACCATTTATACCGAAGAACAGAGCATATTCGAATTTTTTTTTCGGTGTAGCCCGATTGATCTACGAGAATTTTCCCATTAGATTTACCCCAAATTATTTATAATTGATGTGCGTGAAATTGCCCCATCTGTACGTTTCAGGTGCATACCTTGAGTCAAATGATCATAATTCCTTAGACAGCATTCGGGCCATGGGTGATGTAGCAGTAATGGTAAAAATTTCCAATCATGGCGAATTATGCAACGAATTATGCTAAAACAGATAACAGCGAGGTTTAGATTTTACTTTCATTACCACTACCTCTTGCCAATCTATTGAGCTCTGAAAGATCTGAGGTTAGTCTGATAGATCTATCGCAATTGATTGGTTCATGTTCCCTTAATGGTAGTGCCCGCGAAAGCCAAATTTGGACCTCGTTGTTTGAACAGCGCCTAGAAAACCAGTGGAAGGAATACGACAAACCAGCTTTGTGAAAATTGCTTGCATAATAATGTGCACAATTTAACAGCCTGAATCATTCGGTAAACAATAACTAGTAACAACAATAGGACAAAATTCGGGCAATTGATATAAAAAGTAGAGCAAAATATAGCGATGAAAACGTTCGCAACTGTTTTAAAGATGCAGATACATTGGATTAACGACATGTAAATTCATATATAAAAAATATATATATTGGAAATCTTGTTTCTCAAAGCATTTTCAAAATAATTTAATCACACACATTCGTATGGATAGCCGAATGAAGAAAAGGCAAGAAAGGAAAAAAGAGATAGATGTTGGGAATGACAAAACAATTACGAACCTGACCTCGAATACGTATACTGCAACTTCCTACGTTTTGTAGGGTTGACAGACATCCCACCAGCTGTGATTTGAAGTGCACAGCTTTTGGAGAAGGGATTTCAACCTTCAAACGAGTTCCTAATAAGAACACTCTCAGGTCAAATTTTGAGGTCATCACCATAACAAAAGGGAAGCAATCTGAGAAAGCCTGAAGGTTTCACGATAAAAAATTTTAGAATTGCGTGTGACCTTGTGTTGTGGTATAGACGAGCATCTGTTCCAAGATGAACTCATTGCTTGAAAATGGTATTGTTCCAGCACGTGGAAGGCTCTGTGCGGAATAATAGTTGAATACCGGTGTCAATTGAAGGTTGTGGTTATTCCAGTGTCAATTGAAGGTTGTGGTTATTCCAGTGTCAATTGAGGGTTGTGGTTATTTCATTGTCAATAAAAGGTTGTGGTTATTCCAGCGACATTTGAAGGGTTGTGGTAATCTCAGTGTCAATAAAGGGTAGTGGTTATTCCAGTGTCAATTGAATGGTTGTGGTTATTCCAGTGTCAATTAAAGGTTGTGGTTATTCCAGTGTCAATTGAAGGTTGTGGTTATTCCAGTGTCAATTGAGGGTTGTGGTTATTTCATTGTCAATAAAAGGTTGTGGTTATTCCAGCGACATTTGAAGGGTTGTGGTAATCTCAGTGTCAATAAAGGGTAGTGGTTATTCCAGTGTCAATTGAATGGTTGTGGTTATTCCAGTGTCAATTGAAGGTTGTGGTTATTCCAGTGTCAATTGAAGGTTGTGGTTATTCCAGTGTCAATTGAGGGTTGTGGTTATTTCATTGTCAATAAAAGGTTGTGGTTATTCCAGCGACATTTGAAGGGTTGTGGTAATCTCAGTGTCAATAAAGGGTTGTGGTTATTCCAGTGTCAATTAAAGGGTTGTGGTTATTCCAATGTTAATTGAAGGGTTGTGGTTATTCCAGTGTCAATTGAAGGTTGTGGTTATTCCAATGTCAATAAAAGGTTGTGGTTATTCCAGTGTCAATTGAAGGTTGTTATTATTCCAGTGAGATTTGAAGGGTTGTGGTAATCTCAGTGTCAATTAAAGGTTTTGGTTATTCCAATGTCAATTGAAGGGTTGTGGTAATCTCAGCGTGTCAATTAAAGGTTGTGGTTATTCCAGTGTCAATTGAAGGATTATGGTAATCTCAGTGTCAATTAAAGGTTATGGTTATTCCAGTGTCAATGGAAGGTTGTGGTAATTTCAGTGTCAATTGAAGGTTGTGATATTTCTTGTGTCAATTGAAGGTTGTGGTTATTCCAGTGTCACTCAAAGGTTGTGGCTATTCCAGCTTCAATTGAAGGGTTGTGGTTATTCCAGTGTCAATTGAAGTTTGTGGTAATTTCAGTGTCAATTGAAGGTTGTGATAATTCTTGCGTCAATTGAAGGTTGTCGTTATTCGAGAATCAATTGAAGGTTGTGGTAATTCCAGTGTCAATAAAAGATTTAGGTAATTCCAGTATCAATTGAAGGTAATTCGTAGGTAGTAATTCAATTTTTTTCCCAAGAAAAGGCAAATATATTTTAATTTTATTAGAATATTTCAATTTTGATATTTCGATAGACTTAGACCGGAGGTAACGTTCGTATGTTGGTATTCTCCAGAAACAATGCAATTGAATCAATGTTTAAGACATGTGTATATCGTAGCTGGTAAACTTGATATAATCGTTCAGAAGAAGCGTTCAAACATCGTCACATACGGGCCCTTTCAAGATAACCTTCCTGCTGAATTAGCACATTCTGGATACAGGACAAATACAAAAACCCCGAAGTGAGGAAAGTTGAAAATCATGCACATATTGATAGTTATTAACATATACCTTTCAACTGAAAACAATCGTTTTAGACAATAGCCTTCCAAGATAGACTTCGGGTGGTAAAGGACGCCGTTCACTGCACAGGAAGGGATATTTTGAGCATCTCATATAAAACGCATAACAAGCGTAATCTTAAACAATCACGTTATAATGTTTCGTTAAAAAATATTCCTCACATTTCATTGACATGTACATTGAGATCAGGATTTTTAAGGCATCATTTCGACAACGATATAACAAATGGCAAATGACCATTCCAATATTCTAAAATTGCTCAGTCAAGGATGCCATAGTTTTGATCGCATACGCATCACATTCCAACAATAATACTTCGTAAATCCATTGGATCCATTTTTCTAATTTAGGCTTTGCTTAAATGTAGTTGTCCTGCACTTTTGTTATCGAGGCTATTTCGTACCACGACCTTTACGAAATCACTCCGTATTTCTACGAATGCTCGATGGTAAGGTCAGAATCTGTCGAAGCGAAAGTTCTCTAGCTTTACCACAACACTCAGTGGTCTTTATTTCCGGTGAGTCTTATTTTTATCATGGAAAAACAAGGTAGCTAGCATGTGATATTTAAATTGACTTGTTGCTGTATGAAGAGTAATGGTACCTAGACGAAAAGGATTTTTATTGCATTGTAAAGCAATTACAATATTAAGAGGATTTCTCATCTTTCCTGGGTGTTTTAAATTGAAAATGCCTTTGGTCCCTGAAAGAATTTTTTTCCCGATATTTACAGAAATATCTGTGCAATTAAATGATTGAAATTTTATTCAAACGGGTCATATCGACCCATCTTTTCAGATGTAATATGACGTTATAAATGTTATAGAATGTTTATAGCATGATTTTGAATAAACCTCGGCATGCATTGAATGTGGCAATAAAAAATCCTTTCCAAAAGGCATTCAAAAAACGAACCATGTTGCTTGTATTGTGTTTGTGTGTGGACAATATGTTGTAGAAGTTGTAATTAAGACCGCGTCCTTCAGGCAAAGATGAAACTGGAAACGAAATGTTTCTGTTTTAAAAATGCAGAAAGATGAAAATCATGAATGATAAACATCACACTAACAAGTCATCTTGACGAATGCTTTGACAAACAAAGTGCATCGAAACTCAAATTGCAGTGTTTAATTAAACCTAAAATTTCGATGAACTGACATATCCTAGACATATATTGTATCCGCATCAGTAAAGGTATGTTCATACGATCCAATTTTGTCAGATCCAATTCACTTCTCATGGATGTTTTATAGTCTGTTGCCTTGCAAAGTACATGGGCAGCAAATCAACTTAAACCAATGCAGAACTGCTTTATCAAAAACAAACTATACTCCATACGTCGGACGTGAATTACATCCGACGAAGTTGGATCGTGTGAACGGGCCTTAAAACGAGTTTTTTTGTACTTGTTTACACCGGGAAAATATAAAAATCCTCACGCACTCAGTTGAGCGCAACGTTAGTTCAAGCACAATATGCAAGCAACTTCCTCAAAACCCCCAAAACATTTTATATTTGCGGCGCATTTTCATGACTTTGCGAAAAAATTAGGATAGTGTTCAGAAAAGCAACAGACTGGCTGAACAAAAATTAATGAATGACATGTGCAAAAAAGAACCGCAAGCTGCCTTTTGAAGCGCTGCGGGGTTGGAAAGCATTCCAAATTTCGGACTTGAAGGCATTTATAGAGGACTTCTACCGTGAAATACTTGTACATCCACTACAACTCAGCCTACAAAGGAGGACACTATGAAAGACGAAAAACATTGACCCAATCACAGTCTTCTTCTTACTCGAGTAAGATGGCGGACTTACAGGAGTTACAACCTTCGAGTTCAATCTTCGAGTTTTCTGCCGGTGAAAAAAGAAAACATCAAAGAGGAAAGAGTATTTCGCAACGAGAAATACTACAAAGGTTTGCCTCTTCAAAACTTTCCATAAGTGGAAAGCGGTGAAAGAGGAGAACGACTTAAAGAGTGGCCGAGATGTTGTTTGATTTGTATGGAAAAGTGTCAGGTAAGAAAACATATTTAAGACATAGGATATATTAGCTCAGTGTTAGAAATCTGTTAATTCAACCTGGTTTTTTTAGCCTTGAATTCGTAAATATTACAGCCACGTTGACAATGGACGCGTCATGACAATGAAAAAGGGCGAGTTAGTCCTAAAATCACAGGAAGATTACCATCGTAACGCAGTGTCTAATCAAAAAGATAAGTTTGATAGATGTTGTATATGTATGCCAAACTTCATGCTAGTATTTTAAATTGGCTCTGAGTTTTAGCATTTTAAACAGACTAGAATATTCAAGTTATCTGGCTTTCGGGGGCAGTACACCCCCCCCCTGATATTTGCAAAGTTTATGAAATATATTTTTTGTATGTCTTAAGACCTGTTCTTTGTAAAAAAAACAACTTTCATTCATTTCAGGCAATTTTTTCTCTCAAAAATTAAAGATTTAAAACATACTCTGGAAATGCCATTTTTAGGGTAGACAGCTTAAAGTACGATGTGACATAATATTTCGGTAAAGCAGAATGATAATTACTTGAGAAAAACAACGGCCTATTACTGCATTAGATGATGGAAACATTGAACTGGCTAATGAACTTGCAAAAGACCATAATGTGTAATTGCAACGATTTTTCAAATTAAACTCAGCATTGATAAAAACGTACCAGGTCAAAGTCAAACTGCTTAATGTTTCTGGAGGTGTTACGATAACATACCCCCCCCCCCAGAAAAACGAATTAATAAAGAAGTCAAACAGATGAAGATAGGTGCAACCTATAAAATCTGATGTAAATCATTGCATATTCGAGTAGATTCTCTTCTTTCATCGCTCGTAAATTCCTGTTTGTGCCTTAATATTCGAAAATGATGAATAACACCGCTGCTATCGACGCAGTGATCATTTGGACAAAAAATCTTTCCCAAATGTATCGCTCGGTGGATAGGCCTTTCAATTTCATCGAGTACGGTTATTTGCTCATTTGCATCTACAGTATTATGCACTATGAATAAGAATAAATCTTCCGCCGTATTTGTTGCCCATTCTGCCAGGCGCTTCATTTGCCGCGTCCTCCCCAAGCACCCCTGCGCGCTCGCACATCTTAGCGGCAGATCTCTATATTACGCTGAAGGCAGCCTTTATGCTTTTCATAAAATGCGCCTGGATACGAGGCTGTGACAAAAGACTGTGTGTAGCACAAGTGTACAACACATTACAGAATATTTAAATCAGACCGAAAAGAAACGTAAACCAAATTGTAAAAAGTTGTAAACCCCACGGACCTGTATCTACAGAGACAATTGGTCGTTGGTGCAAAGAATTCTTAAGAAATGCAAGGGTGAATACTCAAAAACGTAAAACACACAGCACAAGAGCAGCCTCCACCTCTCATCTGGCATCTAATAACGTTGACATATTTCGATTCTTAAAGCAGTTGGCTGGCGTCAAATGAAAGGACATTTCAAACTTATTATCACAAGGAGATTGAACAATCCTCCTTCAATTTTGGCTCAGTGTTACTAAATAGTCTATAATCAATAAATGTTGTGTTTTTACACAATTTGTACTTACTTAGTCTATGATTTTGCTCCCTGGGAGCTTTGAAATCTCGTATCAATTCCGATCGCAGTAGAAGTTAAAAATTCAATAAGGTGAAGTTGGATTTAAATTCTACAAGTCATCAGCCAGGGAGTGAAGGAGTTGTACACCCTCCCGAAAATCATGCATCAATGAATAAATAATCAATTATAGTGGAGCGAAAAGCTCGGCAACGAAGTTTGGTTCTCGGTGAATAGTTGGCACTATCTCGTATCAATTCCGATCGTACAACTCCTTCGCTCCCTGCCTGATGACTTGTAGAATTAAAATCCAACTTCACCTTACAGGTAAGTCTCGTTGAATATTTAAATTTTATTTGATTCCACATTTCATATCCTGTTTACGAAACATTTTTTTGAAAGAAATAGTTTGCAAAATGACAATTAAAATCACGTTTTTCATCGAGTAAGTTGTTAATTACCAATCTTTACTCGTTCAAATTTTGCGCGTGCGCACATGTATCACGACCATTGAACGTCCAACGTCCATGACATAAAATTTGGACAACTTTGGATTCCGCTATGTTCTCCCGGGTTCCGGGTATAATCCCTAATCTCCGGGCGGAATTAGTACCCTCACACAGTGCTCCGCACCGGCTCAGATATTATCTCATTTACAGACAACCCGAAAGAGCTTAAATAACGTTAATAAGTTGCAATTTTTTATTTTTGCATAGTCCTTTTCTCAACGAGAAAAAGATTGTTTTCAGATGTTGACAGTTCAACACATAGTGCGAAGGTGCAAAGGTTGGTCTGTCATTTTTTAATAGCTTTATATATAGAAGTATATATAGAAGTATTGCCTACCGAAAATCGTCCACTACATTCTGTTTCATCCGTAAAGGAATTCCTATACGGATGAAACCACCTGCGTGAAGATTCATATACGGATGAAGCAGACTGTAGTGGACGATTTTTGGTAAGCAATACTTCTATATATCTGCTCTATATTTGTATTTGCTTTGTGAAAGCAACATTTCGATTCATGACACAATGAAGTCAGCAGGTTACCTCAACCCGATCGTACAAAACAGAACAATCATAATCTTTTCAGCTTACCCTTCACCATATCAATCAGTCGACCATACCTCACAGTCTTCCGTTTGATGAATTCCAGGACAGCTTGATAGAACAAGGAATGCACTTTCTCTCGAGTAATGTCGTGGGGTAAGAATCTGCTCGCCAGCTGGTAATATGTCTCAAAAATCTCATCCATGCTTCTCAGGAAAAACTCCGGGTTACGATGGGCCTGAGTCGCTAAATATACAAATGGATACTGTCAAGAGGTCTCCATGTCTCTTTTTATTATCTCTAGCAACTATCTCTTAAGGATTTTATGTCCGATTTTCTTCTTTTGGTAGATGTGAACGAGTGGATATTTACGAATGCTCAGATGTATAAGAGCTCTAATTTGAACATCCGCAACTAATTCACTCGTCCACATCCATCGAAAAAAGAAAATAGCAGCAAAAATCAGAAGTGTAAACGGGATTTTCGCAATAAAGTATATTCGAGCATCAAGATAGATGTGAATAAGTTACTGAATAAGTTAAGGCCATGTTACACGGTGCAATTTTTCTTCTAATTTGCAATGTAATAATTCCACTTCTAAAAGATGTATATCAGTGAAGAGTCTTGCGGAAGTAAAGTGCACGAAGTGTAATAAACGCAAAAGTTTCATTGTTCCCAAATATACATCTCCCAAAAGTAGAATTGCATTGCAAGATGCAAGAAAAATCGTGTAACATGGTCTTTAGTGGATAAGTTACTGATGCTTAAAATGGATACTCTCAAAAGAGGTCTTTATCATATTTCACTATCTCTTAAAGGCAACCGAGAGTACATTCGACCTCTTGATAAATGTGAATAAGTGGAGTCACTAATGGTCAAAATGGATATTCGAACATCAAGGGCTGCTTGTTTGAAAGATGGACACAGTTATCCAGAGGATAGTGATTATTTCAAACGTTAAAAAATTCCTCCCCATTTCGCATGACCAAGATTGAACTTCACAATTTAATGTCTACTCTAAATACTGGTTCCCAAAAAAACCCACGACCTACCTGGTGGTAATTCCGACACCATTGCATCCATTCTTCTAATAAAATATGTGAAGCATTCACGGACATTCGTTTCAATTGTTCGTACGCAATTGATTTTAGGATCAAGGAATAATTGGTGAAGTTTCGTTTGTAAGGCAAACTTCAAACACTTGAACATGTTTTCTCCTGGCTTCCTGGACGTGTCATATTTTAAACTGTTTTTTATGTCTTCGAAACCTATATAGAAAAAGCGTCATTTTATAACAAACAAATAATCTTCAAACAATAATTCACACAAGAGTTCCCTCTGGCCTCTTATAACTATTTATTTGACAATGCATTGTAGGCTTCAGCTAGAAATGTTGTTTCTCATGCGTTGATAGCAAGGACAGGCTGACTTATTTTATACACATTTATCAATGTATATATCACTTTTTTTAAGTACCTGTACGTATACGCACGTAAAAGTTTAAAATAATTTAAACCATACTTATAAAATCAACGATTGAATAGATGCACAGGGTTGGATTCTTTTGATGATTTCGCGTGATTTTCCTCGCAAAAAATGAAGTATACAACAACTTAGAAGGTTTTAAGCTTCTTAGGGCGTGTACGACTACGTTCCTAAAACGCGACATTTGAAAGCAGTCCTTAGAGAAGCTCGTATATTTCATCGCATACCCTATCCAACTAGGTCTGACTTATTTTATACACTTTTATCAAATTGAATGACTTAGAGAGGATCATATATTTCACCGGATACGTTTAAAACTAGATCTGCATGACTTATTAACTTTCACCACTTACTTTCACAGCGAGAGTAATCGAATCGCACATCAAAAGTAGCGATGTTTATAAAGAGACTACACCATGGTATCGATGTTTCTTCATCAGATAGTTTCTTGATTGGCTCACCAGTCGACGTGACCGCGTCAAAATTTACAAGACATTTTTCTACGTTGATCTTGCACTTGTAGATCGGATCCTCCTCGAGCATCGCCGTGAGGTAGCGCTTCGCTAACTGCTGGTCGTACGTCAACAGGAGAGGGTCGTCGATCCAGCGCATCAGAAGAGTGTCCGGGTCCGAGAAGACATCCGGGACTTTTGTGCGCTCCATATGACCCAAGTAAAGATGACACAAAGTGGGCGCAATCTTTGAACCCTGCGCTATACCTGGAATAAAATTGAGCAGATATTTTGATGGATTAGACATTCAGTTTTAGTTGAACTTCCCGTTGCCATGCAACATGAACTTAAATGGAAGTAAAGATTTTGTCTTGTTTGTGATTACTAAATCACTTCACAAATTTTTATCAACAACAAGTCCAGCTTCGCCATTTTGGATGAAACAATTACTTTATGGTGTCAGTGTTTAGATGGCCTGATCCAAACACGCGGGAATGTTGCGAGAGTTACGAAAAGCGCGCGAAACACGCAACATTCCCAAGTGTTTGGATCTGGGGCCCGTTGTATTGTAATCTTTTAGGGGCTGTTTACATGAGCCCGGTTACCCGAGATTCAACGAAGCATGAGAGGACATTGAAGTACTGAAATAAGACATTATGACACCAAACAAGCACGTTCTATTGTTGTGGTGATTATATGACTGCCAGGATCATGTTATCTTCTTATTTCAATACCTCAAAATCATCTCACGCTTCGTTGAATCTCCGGTAACCGGGCTCATGTAAACAGCCCCTAAACTACATTTCGCCTAGGTTAAATCCTAGTTAACTCAGAAATGCACAACTCTGATTGACCAATTCTATCCTTAACCACAGTTAAAAGTGATTTAGTCTATTATACAACCTCCCCCGGGCCATGAAAACACGGGAAACCATTAAGTAATTGTTTTACAACACAACCACAACAACAAGGTAGTGTTCCAAGTTTGATTTCCTTGATTATATTTCCGTGTTTGGATGGCCTGATCCAAACACGGGCTTCGACCAATCAGAAAACACGTAAAATACATGTTATTTTATAAATATATGTCTGATATGCACGACGCAATAGTCTGGGTGAATTTTCTTCAACTTTGAATCCACCGTAATTTCAGGACAGGTAAGTCCAAGCATCTTTTTCATGCATCTCAAATAAAAACATCAGACTCTTTAAAGTCTTTTTGAAGCCTTGAGAATCTATGTAGCACCTTATATTCACAATCTTTAAAACATGCATTCTAATATTTCTGGCAGCTTGTGGTTTTATACTCTATACCCTATGCCCGGCAGCTGATTTCCTACCCCCACTACAAAACATCCCTGGATATCCATCCCAGATAAGAAAAGCATTGAAAACTCACCACATTTCTGCAGAAAATATTGGGAACTTGACAGTTGTACAACATTCCCCCTGATGTGTTTCCAAAGATCTTCAATTATTTTAGCGCGGGGGACGCTGTTATAGAACATTTTGTCGACGGCCACAGTGTTCTTCATTTTCTCATCGGATATATTTTCCTTAAGAAAGACTGGGAAAGATCTGTTATCTTCTATTGGAGCGGCTGGCTTCTTGTGCTTATAGACGATGTTGTTGTTCAGATTCGTTTTCATTTCAATGAACTTGCGGATGTTGTATTCATCTTCCTTGATAACCTACACAGTGATAACAAAAATATATATTACTAAAACCGCGTGTTTTTTACAGCCTGGTAATCACGCGTCAACAAAAGCCAGTTCATCGAGGTGTTAAGGCGGTTTTCCATTAGGCGAAATTTTTCGCTCGATTTTCTTTTCAATTTTGACCGGTGAAGGGAATCCGCTACGGTTGAATTCTCTTGATTGAAAAGAATATCAGACAAAAAATTTCATTCGGGCGAAAAATTCTTCCTAGTGGAAAACCGCCGTTACAACCAGTAAACTCTGTGTAAACTGGAACAATAACACGGCCGTCATCTTTGAAGACGAGTTCAGGAACCAGATCCTGTTCATTTCAATTGTCGGATCACAATCGCGCGGACAATAACAAAATAGAACTGGTCTTCAATTAAGCTTGAAAAGTGCATCCAAGTGACCGGCAGTTATCGCTCCAGTCATCACAAAGTTCACCTGCTGGAAATAGAAATTTCATAGGAAATTACAAAATTTCCACTAATCTTTTTATTAGTACACACAAAATATCGTAAATTTTCAAAATCATCTTTTAGAAGCAGGTTTGGTGTTTTGGAAATTCGTGAAATCGCACGGTAATGCTATAATTTAGGCTCATTCACACTTACCAGTTTTGCTGCCATGCCTGATTTTCTTTTTTGATAGATGTGAACGAGTAATTAGTTACGAATACTCTGACATACAATAGCTTTTATTTGAACAACCGTAACTAATTTACTCTGTCACATCTATCAAAAGACGAAAATCGCAGCAAAAATTGCAAGTGTAAACAGGCGTTAGGAATGTTTGACCAGCATACCTCCTTGAGGATCTCCATCATTTTCTTCTGGTCAAACCTATCATAGCACTTGGAGAAATCCAAGCGTACGACAATCAATGGTCTTTGCTCGGAACGATGTGATTCCTTGAATGCTGAGAGCTTCCTGAAGATCTCGCCATAATCCATCACGCAGCCGCCCAACAGTTCCGGGCATCGTCGACATTCGTACGTGAGCACACTATCGACGAAAGTCAGCATCTCGTTTACTGAACGCTCCTCGTGAGGATATCCTTCAGGAGGATTCACCTTCGCTGTCATGTTCATCACAGGGCGTACACCACTATAGTAAAAGTACATGAAGTATGAGAGAGTTCATCACAGGCCGTTCACCACTATAGTAAATGTCCATGAAGTACGAGGGAGTTCAATATAGGGCGTACACCTCTATAATAAATGTAAATAAAGTACACGCCTAAAAACGCTCAGGTTGATGCAAGTTGATATGAACAGGATGGAGCAATGTTGTGCTGCCCGCATTGTTCCGAGTTGTAATCAATATTGAACAATATTGTTACACCCGATTCAGTGTCAACAATACTGTTCAATGTTGATAACAACTCTGAACAATATGGGCAGCACAACATTGCTCCATCCTGTTTATATCAACTTGCATCAACCTGAGCGTTTTTACGCGTGTATGAGAGAGTTCATCACAGGCGAAGACCACTACAGTAAATGTACATGAAGTATGAGAGAGTTCATCACAGGGCGTAGACCACTATAGTAAATATAAATAAAGTACGAGGGAATTCATCACAAGACGAAGACCACTAAACGCCTAAAAAACGATCAGGTTGATGCAATATTGATATGAACAGTGTTGTGGTGCCCACATTGTTCAGAGTTGTTATCAATAACGAACATATTGTCAAACCAGATTCATTTCCCACAATATTGTTCAATGTTGTTGACAAGTGTGAACAATAATGGCAGCACAACATTGCTCCATGCTGATAACCGCAGGCTCAGAATTTTTAGGCGTGTATAGCACAGAGTAAATATTAGATACAGAGCTGGTACTAGTGCACCCACTTTTTCAGCGCGCATGCTTGGCAAGTGCCGGAGATTTGAAGTGTAGACAATTCTGCAATTTATTTAAAGTGGGTAAAATGCTATATAAATGACGATATGGTAATTATAAAGCTTCAATTATCGAATCAGCCTTTAATAAATCAGCCGTAGCTATATCAACATTTAAAACGAACCAATGCTCACCTTGCCTTAGGAATAAAACGCAAAGGCGCCTTGAGGCTCCTTCTCGATGCGACACGCTTTTCAGCCTCAGTCTGGGGCAGAGGTAGCAGCATAGTTTTTCTCAACTCCTGAACAGCGCTAGTTTGGGCGTTGTCCCAATCGCCTCTTCGGTAATAGAGAAGGCGATTACGCGTAGGCACAGACTCGGTGATCGTGAAGCAATTTCTCAACAAGGGCACGACATAGCAGTTCATTAACCACACGAAGAATTTCCTTACCAAATCCTCGCGTTTGAGGGACAATGACTGTGGGATGCGGTGACCAGTTTTACGGGCGGGCAGCTTGACAAAGCCGCATTCGCTGACACGAATTCCATTCATCACGTTATGAACAGACATGTTTTCACCTTTTCGCAAGGACAAATATCGCTCGACGCTGGAATCAAAGGCGCTCAGGTTTTTTCGACAGCCCCACAGCTTCATCGGTACAGCCCGTTTCAACACAGCACGAGTGAAGAGTTTCAACTAGGAGCGATAGAAATTTTTGTCCCTCATTCACACATTAGATATTATAGCATTAAAGATCTGTGTTGGCCAAGGGTGAAGTGAACCACTTTTACTGGTAGCCACTGGGCCCTCCAGTGCGAGAAAAGTCTGATGGTACATGAAGTGATTGGGTTGTTATGGATGGGGTTCCCCCCCCTCTCCCATAAGGCTTCAAGCAGGATGTAAACAGGTTATAAGCAAGGGCTGGCGGAGGGGGTGTTTGAAAGGGCAAATTATGAAGGTCCTAGGAAAAGATGAGAAAAAACAGTATCCACAAAAAGAAGGCACATGTGACCTATATTTCTCTGTAAGACCTGGTTACAATATGGTGATAAATTTACTGGTAAGGGGGGTGCAACCCCATAGCCTAGTCTAGAGGGGGGCATGGGTGCAATTTTAGGTATCAGTTCAAATTACAGGGGGGTGTAAAAATTCAGTGCCTACAGCCTGACTATATAGGTGGCACCTAACATTCCCGACAGCTGTACCACAACCTATGCCCAGCACCCCCCCTCCTCCCATAACTACCAAGAATCTATTCCTGAAAAGTCTATGCACACATTTTAAAAATTACCTGATGGAATGGAACACTTTCGAGGCTCTTGGATTCTGGGCAAATGTTAACTAACAGCTTCTTAAATGGGCAGGACTTGTGTCTTCGCAGGAACAACACAAAATCTTCAACAGACTCTTCAAGGTATTTTGATGTTTGGTCACTGGTGAATATCTCCTTCATCAAAGCACGGGCCCCAATGGTGCTACATGGCGACTTCTCCATAACATGGTCCACTGGAAAACACCAACGTTTATCATGACCAACAACACCAGTTATTTTGCGGCTCACCAACTCTTTCCCATCTATGGAAGGTTTCTTCACATCTGTTGAAATAGAGGGTAATTTTTTTATTGAGAGAACAATTCTTGTAATAAATACATAGAAAGTGTTTACAGGTAAGTAGGTGAACAGGAATTTTAGACAAATTTTCAAAAAATATGAAGATGTTTTATAATACTGTCCCCTAGAAATTCAGAGTTCATTAAACTTAATAATATCAAAGCTAGGATTAAAACGACAGTTCGAATTTCGACAATAGTCAATGGTTAATGGCATGGGTGATCCTATTAAATATACACACATGTTTTGATTATATATACAAGAATTTGATTATACACACATGCGTTGATTATATATACATGAGTAAAAACATGAAGTTTATGGCCTCACAGTGTAGCTTAAAATATATAGAGCACTGCACCAGAATCCCAGGGCACCAGGTTGATTCCTACCAGAGGAAAATGTCGTTGCAAATTTTTGAAAACTGGTTCCAGTCAGATCTTATAGTGCATAAAATTCACCAATATTTCCAAACTAGAATTTCTACTTATATATATATATATATATATATATATATATATATTTCTATATATATATATATATATATATATATATATATATATATATATATATATATATATATATATATATATATATATATATACATATATATACATATATATACATATATATACATATATATATATATATATATATATATATATATATATATATATATATATATATATATATATATATATATATATATATATACATACACAAGTCAGTCACGGTTATACACTTTTCAAACTTGTGACCACCAAACATAAAAATCTAATAAACACCAGCCATACACTGCTGTAATTGAGCCACATTAAACACTAAAAAGTAGCCAAATCAACCTGTTGACAGGCCTAACCTTAACCCTCCCCACCCACACCAAAGTATGAAACCACACTGGATGCACCCCAGCTGTTAGAAAGTTGACCTATATATACTGTTTGGATAATAATGGAGTACACCACTGTGGTAATCATCAAGTGATATTGCTAAATAAGCTGATCATATCATTCCAGAAAAGATAGGTCTATTAATTTGCAGCAACTAGCTGGAGTTTGGAAAATATCATTATTGAAAATGCAAACACATCTATCACATGCACCATTAACAAAATACATCAAGCAAGACTGTAATTCTATACAATATGTGTAAATTAAAACATGTATAGCACCATGGTCAGGTTAATTTTAACTTGGGGACCTAGAACGTTTAGCAAACTAAAGATTGCAGGTTTGTTTATGACCCTGCTCAAGCTAATTTTCAGAGTAGGTCCAGTGAGTAGGTCCATCACAATATTAAAGTGCCTGAGTATAATCTGGCTGATTAAAGTGACAAAATATTTTCTTGGACAAAACATGTCTTGGCTAAAATCATTAGTGGCAAATCCCTTCACTTTTTTTCTTACATAAATCTTGAAGTTATATAAGTCAATCAGCCTATTTAACCTTGTCTAGCTTGCATAAACATTAAACTCCCCTCAGAAATCCAGAATATACAGCTTGCATTGCCATTCTAAGCACAAAAAATTGTTGTGAAATAGTATTCAATTGGTTTATTCAAAGAGAATAGGGAACTACCTTAGAGACTGTTTTTATTACCTCCAACGTACAGAAGGAATCTTTGAAAGCTACATAGTAAGTCTGAATGACTCAACATATTTGCACACAAAATTTAAATTGAAATCGTATATTCACATGCCGCCATGTTGATGAAATAATTTGCCCCAGGACTTGGCAAATGTGGAAGGGAAATTCAAAATATCTTCCTTAGCCAACAACTCAGTGATTTGCACAGGTCATTATAGTTAAAAATTCAAACAATATCAAAAATGTTATTTACATTGAACAGGCTTGAGCAATTTGAGCACAAACTGACATATATGAAGCTGACTGTGACTCTATGAGACAAACTTGAAAAAACCTAATTTATTTTTGTCAGGTTTGACCCTAATTTCCAGATGACAGCTTTGTATAGCAGTCAGATATGCCATAGCCCCTAACCGAAGCAAAAGTTACAGAAGGGGCTGGTTGTTTGAAAGGCACTTAGCACAAACAGTGAATAGACCAAAGTTTAAAAATAGTATACTCTCATCTATATTAAAGATATCAGTATAAGACCTTATGAATGACTGAACCCACATCTTACGCATTAAATAATAAATATGTACTTTCATGGAACATCAAACTATTTACATAGAAATATTTTAGCACAGTAAATTCTTTTCCATTTTGAAATGATCAACCATTCAAGTAAAATGTTTTTACTATCATTCGGCAATTCTTTCAAAGTGTTAACAGGAGATATTAGAGGAAAGCCTTGACCAGGGAGGACGACTCCTTTTATATCCAACATTGCACCTAAGCTTTAGAAGTTTGGTTTTGGGTAAAAGCTTGGTTTTATGCAAACACAATGTTGTTTGAAGTGTATGGCTGGCAATTCATAATGACAAGTGAGAATAATAATAACAAGCAAAGCTATTTGTTGGGAAATTAAGCATAAAAGATCTATTAAAAAAAAGAACCATAGCAAGCATTTAAGCACTCTTGAATCAGGAGGAACAAAGTAATACTGAATGAGATTTTCAATGAGGAAGGTAAGCCTAATTAGAGCATGTGACAGGTTACACCTGTGGCATTGGATCATATTTTGTATTGAACTTGAATATTTGGCTATAGAATTGACAAAATCTGATTCTTTTCAACATTTTGTATGCTTTAAATAATGTGTTTCTTTTGTCCAAGCTGCTTTGAGGATGGATAAAAAAGGCAAAAACACAAGCATTAACAATAGCACAAGGCTTGAATAACATAAGGGTAAGAAAGACAAAATAAATTTTAAAAGAATAATCTTTCTGCAGTCTTTTGCATGTATTTATTAAATCAAAACGTTTTTTCCGTTATAAAAGAAAAGAAAACCAGGCTTTTCATGCTTCAGAAAACACTTCCGCATTGTTTTAACAAAGCCTATTCAGTATTGATAAAGCCTACATCAAAATTCAAGTGTATTGATCATTGTATTGCATTTGAAACGATCTTAATTCTTTCTAACAATAGAGTCTTATTTAAAAATAGAAACGCAAAATACTCCATACCTTTTAGAACTTCGTTGATCGGTTTCCCTGTGACCTGCATGAAGCACGAGCCTTCCTTGATGAATAAGCTTAAATTCTTCATCAAGTGGAGCATCAGATCGCTTCCAATGAGCTCGTGTAACGCTTCAAAAATAGCCGACTGAACGAAGACAGCCATGCTATTTTGGTAGAATGGATGGTCACCTACAGGTCGGACGTATGTGCCGCGCTTGTACCCCATGGTCAACATGTTGTCTCGGGGTTCGCCTTGCACCGTCGACAAGCTGATAAGAACGGACAGTAGCTCGTCTATCGTGCTTGCCTTTTTGGTGCAAAACTTCTCCACGCGCAAATTTGTTGTTGCATCGCAAGCGACAATGCTAGACGACATAAACGTCTGCAAGGCTTCGCTTATATGCATTTCCTTGATGTGAAGTCTCACAAACTCCATTAGGGAGCACGTTGTCGCATATTGCTTTTTGATCACATCCATCAAAAAAATATATTTAAAAAAAGTTACTTTAATCACAGCTTTAAAATTCGGCAGCAAACAGCTTTGCTAGCGAAGGAAAATATCTCCGATTCCCTCGTGTCCAAATTAACTAGTGGTCGATGCTGACGGGTATCACGAGACGATGGTATCCAGCCAATCATAGAGCGATCCATAAAATGCGTCACACAAGGGGGGGGGGCATAGACCCCCTATGTTAAAAATTAAAGTGCTCTACAGGTGTACACAAAAACCCCATCTGAAAAATCCTAAAGAACTGCATGTGGTTTGCTATATGTTGTCAAATGCATAATTATTGTTCGTAAATAACAGAGCATTTCTATATTGATTCCAAAATGTTTGCATGTAAATGATGTTGATCATTTTGCAAATATGCATAATTATTATGAACTTCATGTGTTATTAAATATTTAAGTATGCAAAGAAATGGATATATTCATCATGTTTGTATTCTTATAGTCGTAAATTTGCTTTCATTAACGAAAATTTCAATGTCAATACTATGAAACTATACTAAACAAGACGCCGTTCTGGCGTTAACTCCGGCGCACGTGCCAGTCTTCAATATAGAGCTTCTGAACATAGACATATATTTCGCGCCATTACAGACTTGCGACGACGAAAAAATAAAAAAAAACAAAAACAAAAAAAAACAAAAACAAAAAAAAACAAAAACCGGGGCGAATTTTCAACTCCGTCGCTGACGCCGGAGTAAATAGTCGGCGTTCAGGCAATACGTACATTATTATGTTTGTTTGTATTGCGGTTGACATTATATAAACCTGGCATTCTTCCACTGAAGAGTGAAAATGAAATACCTGTCCAAAGCCAAAACTGACTGAGTGAATATTGACTGAGCAAAAAAAATCTTATATGTAGAAATACTAGTTCATATAACTTTGTTAAAGCCTTGGCCAAAATTATCAAACTTCACCTTAAAATTTTCGCTTAATTGATACACATGCATACTGAGGAATACGGCGAATGTTTATTACAAATGCCTAGGCAAGTGCAAGGACCTTGCAACAAAATTCAGTTCAAAATATATAATTGATATATAATGAAATGATTGCAAAACAACTGTACTTAGAAACTACGTAATAAAAAAAAATTACGCAAATAAACTCCAATCCATTATTATACATAAATGTCCAATACCTATGCAACATGTCCAGTGGTCAAATGGACATTTCCAATGTCCAATAGATCCAATGGACAATTACACGTCCGCCGGGTTTTAGCATGTCCATCGGATCCATTGGACAAACTGAATGTCCAATCGACATCATGAATGTCCAACGGAAATGGGAAATTAAGCTAAACTGAATATGTAATTACCGCATGCTGCTTCAATGCGTTTTGCTTATATTGTCCAATAGTCCAATGGACCCAATGGACAAGCAATTGTCTAATGGACATTTACAAATGTCCATTGGACATATTCTTTGTCCGTATAATTTCATATATGCATGTATATGCCTCGTCACTTTTATGCTTCGTTCTTAAAAAAACTCGTGCTAATAGGCTATACTCATAATCTCATATGCCTCAAAAAGCCCGCATTTTAAATACTGTGACACATGTATGCCTCGTTCTTAAAAAAACTCCGCCGCATTATACAAATACTATGACACATGTATATGCCTCGTTCTTAACTGAAAACTCCACATATATACTAACTTCAGCAGTTGCTGTCATGCTCGTCATGTCGGCGTCGCTTGACGATTCAGCAGAATCCTCCTCCCCGCATACATAGTTGCATACAGAATGTAGCACACTCGATATTGAGGTAAAGGAACGTCCTAAAACACTCACAACCCCAAATAAACGCAACATGCGAGAAGGGTTTTTTGTTAATTCCTCCATATTCCTCTCAATAATAAACAACAGCGCAAAGATATGCATAAACGTGATATTCGATACACGGTTCACATTGCGTATCAAATTCGACCCTAAACTTCAACGCACAATCGAATTTCCTCTATGTAATTGATCCAATGGACAATCAAATGACCAATAGACATTTTCTGTGACCAAAACAAACGCGTTCGTTTCGGCGTGTGTCAGGCACCCGATTGACTATGCCTGACTTAGACAATTCACACATTGCGTAGTTACAACAAATTCGACTTAAAGGCTAACGCACAATCAAATGACCAATCGACATTTCCTCTGTCCAATGGATCCCATTGACAATCAAATGACCAATCGACATTTCCTCTGTCCAATGGATCCCATTGACAATCAAATGACCAATCGACATTTCCTCTGTCCATTGGATCCGTTGGACAATCAAATGACCAATCGACATTTCCTCTGTCCATTGGATCCGTTGGACAATCAAATGACCAATCGACATTTCCCCTGTCCATTGGATCCGTTGGACTCAAATGACATCCCCCTGTCCATTGGATCCAATGGAGCCATTGGACGCGTTCGTTTCGCCGTGTGTCTGCCGTCAGGCACCCGATTGACTATGCCTGACTTAGACAATTCACACATTGCGTAGTTATATGAAATTCGACTTAAAGGCCAACGCACAATCAAATTACCAATCGACATTTCCCCTGTCCAATGGATCCCATTGACAATCAAATGGCCAATCGACATTTCCTCTGTCCATTGGATCCGTTGGACAATCAAATGACCAATCGACATTTCTCCTGTCTATTGGATCCAATGGAGCCATTGGACGCGTTCGTTTCGCCGTGTGTCTGCCGTCAGGCACCCGATTGACTATGCCTGAGTTAGACAATTCACACATTGCGTAGTTATATCAAATTCGACTTAAAGGCCAACGCACAATCAAATGACCAATCGACATTTCCTCTGTCCATTGGATCCGTTGGACAATCAAATGACCAATCGACATTTCCCCTGTCCATTGGATCCAATGGAGCCATTGGACGCGTTCGCTTCGCCGTGTGTCAGCCGTCAGGCACCCGATTGACTATGCCTGACTTAGACAATTCACGCATTGCGTAGTTATATCAAATTCGACTTAAAGGCCAACGCACAATCAAATTACCAATCGACATTTCCCCTGTCCAATGGATCATTTTCTCTGTCCATTGGATCCGTTGGACAATCAAATGACCAATCGACATTTCCCCTGTCCAATGGATCCCATGGACAAGCAAATGACCAATCGACATTTCCTCTGTCCATTGGATCCGATGGACAATCAAATGACCAATCGACATTTCCCTTGTCCATTGGATCCAATGGAGCCATTGGACGCGTTCGTCTCGCCGTGTGTCAGCCGTCAGGCACACGATTGACTATGCCTGACTTAGACAATTCACACATTGCGTACCTAGTTATATCAAATTCGACTTAAAGGCCAACGCACAATCAAATTACCAATCGACATTTCCCCTGTCCAATGGATCCCATGGACAAGCAAATGACCAATCGACATTTCCCCGTCCATTGGATCCAATGGAGCCATTGGACGCGTTCGTCTCGCCGTGTGTCAAGCACCCGCATTGACTATGCCTGACTTAGACAATTGCGTAGTTTTATCAAATTTGACTTTAAGGCCCACGCACAATCAAATGGCCAATCGACAATTCCTCTGTCTAATGGGTCCCATTGATGACCAACCAATAGACACTTCCTATGACCATTGGATCCAATGGACAATCGAATGGCCGATGGACATTTCCTATGTCCAATGGATCGAGTGGACAATCAAATTACCAATGGACTATAATTTTATCCATTTGACATCGTGCATCGGTACTGGACATTAATCTTATTATAAGCGTGAAGCTCGAAAAAATATATGTTTTATGTACATTTTATTTCTGCGCAAGCTGTAGTTAGCCGGCGTGCAGCCCGACTTTCGAATTCTACTCACGCAAGGGGGGGGGGGGGGAAGAAAAAAAGAGACGAAAAAAGGAGACGAAGGTCTTTTATTTCGTTTAAACCTTTCTTTTCATGGAGACGTTGAAATTAAATAAGAATTCGCAACTTTTGTTTTTTACACTGCAAGGACTTGAACCACCACCTATGGACTAACCACTGTGATAACCAACTCGGCCACGGCTGCTGGTAGTAAAAGACAAGAGTTTTTATTTTACTTTGACATTTCTTCGACTAAAGACTTTTAAA
This sequence comes from Dendronephthya gigantea, assembly GCF_004324835.1. Classification (NCBI taxonomy): domain Eukaryota; kingdom Metazoa; phylum Cnidaria; class Anthozoa; order Malacalcyonacea; family Nephtheidae; genus Dendronephthya; species Dendronephthya gigantea. Next base: position 65,267 of record NW_021163329.1, on the reverse strand, counting down.
TAATAATTCCGCTATCAGTGCTGGGTGGTTAAAGACTTTGAACTTCAGACTGAGAGTTTTTTATTTCACCTTATCTGCAGTGTTTTCGGTTTTAATTTTTGTCAATAATAAAACTAAACTTCAGCCATTACGATCACACGTGTCGGTCCCTGTTTGACCCGCTATATGCATGCTGCGTCATACACTACATCTCTCCCACTAATAAATGTCATCCCTCAAATATCAATATTCAACTGTTAACAGTTGGTGTCCGAAAAGATTCGCACCCTAGTTTAAACATATACGTATATATATAGTCGTCTGTCCGGTCTAACTATCAAATCCTAGTCTAACCGGTTCTTGCCCTATTCTGAGAGGATAACGTTGTTCCTGTGGTTCTACCTCATCCGCTTCTTGGCTTGGTTCAGGAGGACCTCCCTGCTCTTGTACGTCCAATGCTATTTCATCTTCTACCTCGTTTTCGAAAAGAAGTTTTTTTTAAAAGATTTCAGGACTTAATTTTTTTTTGTCTTCATAAAATTCATTTTGGAATTAGGCATGCAGAAGTGAAGATATTTGCTTGGCTATCCCGGCGCCAGGAATTTTTCCTTTTAATAAGAACTCCTAGTACAAATAGTTTAAATTTATATTAGTCTTATATTTGAGATTGATATAACATATATTTGTTCACTTTGTTGTAAAAGCGATAACATTGAGTGATTTTTTACTTGAAAAAACTTTTTCGCTGCTAAGTGGTTTTACCCCTTTTTCTGCTTCAGCAATTCCGCTTCCGCGTTGCGAAATTCTGGAATCTTCGCAACCCGGAATGAGAACTCCGGAATCTTTAAAACCCGGAATGAGTATCCCCGGAAAGTTTAAAACCCGGAAGGAGAAACATGTAAACAGAAGGAGCAATAAAATAAATCCCGTTCTAAACAAGTTGTGTCATTCGATATCAACTTTTTTCGATAAAACAGTCAATTTATGATAAAATGAGCCTGTCTCTTGAATTGTGTTGTTGAAATTTTGCACACTCAACCTAAAACGTAAAATAATTATATTTGAATAGTTATGCTACTACGCACGCAATTTGCTAATTAAATCAATGTCAAGTCTAAAATATCGTAAAAATCAAAGGTTGTCGGAATGCTTCTTATCCAGGCGAAATATTGGACCGTCACCGAAGCCCTATTTTCTCTAACAAATGCGTTTTTCTTCGCCTCATCGTTGTTCTAGTGGTTTAACCAATGAGATGGACATTAGAACACAGGAGAAGTGGCAGAAGGCATTCAATACGATCGAGTTATGAAATGAATACATGCCCACATCCGTGAAAAACGTTACAAAGTGAACTATCTTTTGTGTAGTCAAGTGCATCATATCTTCTGTGATTAAAGCTGTTAAAAAGTAAGTTTTATATTACTGTTATAGGTTTTTATTTTCTTCTATGCACGAGGTAGGAGATCTTTTACAAGGTTATCTAATGTTCATTAATGTTCAGTTTCTTTTCTTGATTCTTAATTCTTCTCTTGATCTTCTGATCTTCGTCGTTTTTGAGTTCTGGTCTTGATTGTCTGTCTTGTAAGGTTGAGCTTCCTAACGTTTCATATGCTTTTTACTAAGCTAGTCCACTCTCGTTTCGGGGTTCCATCTGAAGTTCTTGTGTCCACTCTCGTGTTCAGTCAACTGAAGGTTAGGGTGTTGTGCACGCCCTTTTATAGTCACGGTTGAAGGACAACTGTAAACGTCATCAACCAGAATGGGCTGATCCTTATCCAACCAATCAGCGTTGTTAGTTAGAAATGTGGGTTGGTCTTAGAAGCTCGTTCCAGCTCTCATATCTTGTTTGTATAAGGCGTTGACGCACTAGTCGAGTTGGTCTTTAGCTCTATCGATCAATACTTTCTAATGTTCACAACTTAAAATATTTATCATCAATAAGCATTAAAATTATCAAACATTGTTTTTGTGAACCTTATTTTAGAACTTAACTATTTGTTCTACTATTTTATTAATCGATTTAAACTTTCTCTGACGTAACCCTTAAAATGCTCGAACGCGCATTATAAAAAAAAACATTTGATTGACATAAGAGCTTCGCAGCTGCCTCGAACTTGGCAACGACATACGACTGTTGATCCAGATGCGCACGTTCTGACAGGATGATTGATATTTTCACCTTACTACTTTATTAATTCCCACGAAATGTCATGCATGAAAGGAAATGTGATTAACGGTTGCGAATGGGCCGAAATTATATTTACTCAGGCATCTTGTGGCAAAAAATAATCACTAATCCCTGTCATGCTCTTGCTACTTCTATTTTTATGGCTATTTTTATATGCATATCTCAATCACTATGAAGCCTTGCGTAACATTACTAACGTATTAATATTGAGAGTAGTTTGGAGAAGCTAGCACTCAGTTCTAGCCTTGCCCTACCATTTCAATACCTAATGGTATTGATAGTAGCATATTTGACGGGTGCTCGCAATTAAATAAAGTAGTTATTATTTTTAAAATTGTTTTCGAAAATTATTTCGTTACTGGTTGACTTACGCAACTTGGAAGAAGCCTAGCTGCAAGATTACCTCTCGTGATTAGTTGTAGGTGTATATACCCGTGTAACGTAACGGACACACGTTGAGGTGTTTCCAACGACCGGTTTGAACAAAGAGAATTTACATCCCGACTAATTCGCATCGGTAAAAACCATTAAAATTACGAGAAAATATAAAAACTAGATCTAAACGAAATTGAAAACTCTAGATCTCGTAACTCAGAAGGTTTACATTTACAAAGATCGAAACTCTACATATTAGTACTGATGCTTTTTGTCAAATACTTGTGTTTTTAATTATACTAACTTTAATTAAATAAGGCGTGCTCCCACAGGCTTTGGAATATAGAGTTATGGGAAACACAAGGATATCGTCGATTCCTTTTCGTAGTCAACCCCCTGTGTCTTCCGCATACGTCGAGTTCCCCCCTTGAATGTTGTGACCTCGCACACTCTGCCATTCTCCTTCCCATATCCAAGCTCAAACCGTCCTATGTTGATTATGCCTCGTTGTTCAGAAATCAGCGCTTTTGGTTTGTACATTTGATGGAATTTAAATCTCCCTATCGTAACTCTTATAATTTTAGTAACATATTCTTGTTGGCTGTACATCAGCCAGTCCAATAGCTAACAATCGTGAACGATCTCAAGATCTGAAACTATCTAACTGTTGATATTAAAAAAGTTTCTCACCAAGTTTAAAATTTCATATGCTTAAATCGTCATTGGCTTCGCTGTTTACGAAATGTACAAAATTATCTCTGTTTACACTCCAACGAATTCACGAACAGGTGTAAATGTTTTACTTTAACATGGTGTGTATGTTAACGTCATGATATAATTACGACCCAGACTGGTCGAAAAAACAAGGATATAGCGTTGCTGAAGTTAGAAACCCCTATCAAGTACAATAGTCGGGCCCTACCCGTTTGCCTGCCTACCTCTAACCTGCCTGCAGGCACACAATGTTGGGTGACAGGCTGGGGTGCCTTGGAAGAACATGGTCACGGTCCAGAGATCCTGCAACAGGCTAAAGTTAAAGTACCTCTCGTTAGTAAGCAAAGCTGTGGTTATGTTTACGGTTCACTCACATCGAGCATGCTCTGTGCTGGCTAACACACTGGGAAGATTGATTCCTGTCAAGGGGACAGCGGGGGACCCTTGGTGTGTAATGTGAACAGAAGGTGGCATCTGATGGGCGCTGTGAGCTGGGGGATTGGCTGTGCTAGAATTATGCGGTATATGCTGATATTGTACGCTTCAAAAGCTGGATAAATAATGCGATGTATATGTGCATAAAGGCCGATTTCCACTTACAGCGAAATCGTTCGCCAGCGAAATATTTGCATGTTTTCTTTTGAATTTTAACAGCATAAATAAATTAGTTCGACTTGACTGTTCTCGATTCAAAAGAAAATATGCAAATATTTCGCTAGCGAACGATTTCGCTGTAAGTGGAAATCCGCCTTAACAATTAAAGTTTGACACATTGTACTTTTTGTTGTTTATTTTGGGACATTAAAAATTACGTAGTGATCAACAGCGTCTCTACAACCTGTTATCATACGACTGTCCTCTTAAGGGGATGGGAATGAGAAAAGAGAGAAACAAAGAACTTTTGAAAAGAATGCATAATATATCCTAGTAAGACTAATCCCTCCCTCTTTAGGGAAATTTCCTTAAATTGTGGAAACGCTGGTGATCTAGAATCGAATTATGAATAATACAAATATTAACTTTGTAATTAAATAAATATTAATCGTGTCCTCTTAAAATTGGTCTGGAATCTACTTTAAAAGAATATATAGTTGTTGGTGAAAAAAGCAAGAGTGCCCAATACTATTTGATTTGCTACTCATTATATATAATAAATATGTATGAATTATAATGAATATATATAAAGATATTTCGATGACTAAGTCGCACCAGTATCATGGGCGTATTGTTGATTTTCTAACTATAACTATATAAACTATATAAATTATTACAATGATACATTAAAAAAGGCTTAAAATGACATTTACAGTTAAATTATGTTAAAAATACGAGCATGAAAATAGAATCATATCAAATTATCAACTGCGGCCACATTGGCGTATGCAAGGTTTAATGTTGATCCAACTATACTTTTTGTTTAACGCTTCAATACTTTGATGTAAATTTGGACAGTAATACACGTTTGCATTTGGCACGTGATTGCTTACTATGGCGAATGGTAAATTCTTACTTTCATGTACTATACAAACCAATGCACCTGAATCTCCTTTTCTTGCGAAATCATCGGCATGTTTTCCACGAATTTTATAAAAACCGAGATTCATGTCGTTTGGCAGACAGCTTGTTGTTATCGCAAAAAGTTCCCCTTCTGTTTCGTCGGATTCCGAGCCATATTTCTTGACTTTAGGCAATTTACCCATTTTCATGTACGTCTTGAATATTTCCCAGACTTGTTTTTTACTAAGTAATTGTGATTCAACCTCATTGACAAGGACAGCAATAGCGTCAACGCAGGTCAGCTCAGGTGTGAGCTGGATCAAACCAATATCATTTTTGTCGTCGTATAAACCACACTCGAACACTCCCAATACTGTTTCTTGATTCATATATTCGTACCGGCTACCAATACATCCAGCGGCGTCATTGGAGCAACAGTCTTCTTTCAGTTTGTTGTGTGCTTCGAATATGTTCTCCGGTAAATCGTTGAAGCAGTAACAAACATGATAGGAGGTGATGGCGTAGTGTTTTTTGTTGCTTCGCACCTGGGCAGCAAGGACTGCTATGGTTCCGCGTTCTTCATTTTGAACATACAGAGTATCACCAGAGCTAGGTGCTCGAAGAAAACAAGAGGAAGTTCTTAATCTCTCTTCATCTTCATCGTCGCTCTCCTGGATAAATTCAACGAATGAGGCGATGTTATCACCAAACAACTTCTTTAGGTCCTCCATCGAAGGTTCTGTGTTTCGAGCGTAGGTGATGCTCATTTGCCATGACTTTTTTCCTTCATCAATCCCAATATGGAAATCTTTTATCCAAGAGAATCTAATAAGGGAGTTTGTATTGTTTACTCAAATCAATTTATGAAAGTGGATCAGAGTTATATAGTTCATTTATAAGGTGGCTTATCCTTTAAGATTAAGGCTTTTCTACGCTCGCAATTAAAAACAATTTTGTTAACAAGTACGATCGTACTATAGTGGACCAGAAACTGCGTAACCGAGTTTAATTTCTGAACTGCATTGTATTTATAACAATGGAGAGGACAATGTATTTCTAATCGTTAGCGTTTACTTATATATAGGCTGAATATATTATTATATGTATATATTATTTGCTGCAAATATATCAAAAATTGCTTGTAACTTGCTTCAAAGGTCAAAAGTAAAAATTCGAACTCCGTCAATCGATGCGGAATATTGCTTAGAATAATTGTGCCAAGTTCATTCCGATCAAACAAGTAATGCTAGAGCCCTAGGATTTTTTAAAGAGCGTCGCCCCCTAACAACCACAACAACAACAACAACAACAACAACAACAACAACAACAACAACAACAACAACAACAACAACAACAACAACAACAACAACAACAACAACAACAACAACAACAACAACAACAACAAGATTAGCAGCGGTTAGGAACCAGTTCCTGGTGCTGCAAGAATATGTAATAATTATATTCTTGTAATTTTCATGCTTTGATGATGGTATCACAATATAAGTAAAGATCCTTTTTCAAAAATTTTTACTGTCCCACTGAGTTAACGGACCGAAAGCTTTGCAATAATAAATACTTACGTGGTGTAACTACAAACTAATTCATTTATATGTAGTAATTTGTCGAAAGTAAAGACTGTGTGATCATAATAGTGTATTAAAAATTGAGAACTTACTGTCTTAATTTGATGATGTGGTTGTAGTATAATATATCTTTTTAGATTAATTGGTATAGTAAAGGAACATACCTTTCACTTCTCAATTCATTTACGCAAACCTCTTTAATGTCACAGTTTTCGTCAAATACGTTTTCTTCAAACCATTCATTATTTGTTGACCCTATTTAAAAATAAGATTTAATTACCGTTGCATTCATGCTACTTTTGCATGGAAATTCAGGTGTTACCAGGGGCGTCGCGAACGAGTCAGGGTTGTATAATTTACTTTGCATTATTTTTAGTCAATATATACAACGCACAACTTTTCGCTCCTTAAACGGCGACTACAAGTTCTCACTAAAATCATCTTAATAGTCCACGAGTTGTCTTAATTCATGATAGATACTCGCTTATTTAACGCCAACTAAATAAACTTTTAAAACACACAGACATAGACCGAACGCAATGCGGCAAAGGGAAGCGAATTTTCAGTTTTAGAAGCACATAGATCATATTAGAATATGATGATATATAGTTCGCGTCCGATCTGTTTGGGCATTTATGTTACCCGTGGGTCCACAAAACATGATGTTGAAATGGACAAAACAAACATGGTGGTCGAGGGTCCACAAAACATGATGTTTCCCGAGAATATCAGTCAATAAGTGTCTTATTATTATATAGCAAGTTTCAAAGGAAACAACGGGTGAAAATAAGCGACACAAACGTACTAGGCAAAACTAACAGAGAGACTTTTCATTTTAAAAAGAATTCGGCTGAGGTTCAAACTTCAAAGGTAATATGTGACGTGGTATCACGACTTGCAGTTTTATTAATCCCCGGTGGTTAAAAGCATTAACCCCCGTTCAAACTGGTTCAAACCTGACAAACAAGATTTTGTAGTAAACATTCGAATAGTATCTCACCTGACGTAATTTTAACCAATCAGATTCTCAAACATATGAACTTCGAAACTTGCTATATAATAATAACTTATTATATACCGGGTGTATAAAAAAAATGTCCCTTCTTTCTAAGCAAACTGCGGCTCGTCTGAGCATGGTAAACATTGAACGGCGAACCATTTGTCTGTTCTGCCTCAAATTATCCATTTGGTTCGAAATTCTTTCTTGCAAATCACCTATGCTACCACCGGCAAATCTAGGCGAATGGACAGACAAATGGTTCGCTGTTCAGTGTTTACTATGCTTAGACGAGCCGCAGTTTGCTTATAATGAAGTGGTGGACATGCTGAGGATTAACATCACGAATAAATCGCTTTGTTTTTGTGTTCAGTTTCTCGCTTTAATTTATTCATTTGCCCAACCTTGCACGAGATCGGTCACGCTAAAATCAACGATGCATTTAATCCACTGCGCGCAATGAAATATTTGTCAACTTTAGGGGTCGCGCGTTGCTCCCAGTATGCATTATTTTTCCTGAAACTTTGACAGTTTATTAAAAAGCTTTCCTACTTTTAGACAGCTAAATCATATCTCAATTTCAGCTACACATTTTCGCGCGCAAGCCCTCTCAATATCAGTGCAAAGGAACACATCCCCCGGTAACATAATTTTGTTAATGAAAAACCAAACTTGGCCTAGGTATACCAGATAAGTCTTAACTAATCCCAAGGAACACAAAAATTTGCCAAATTCTACAAAATATCCTGAAAACGAAAATTTTACATTTGGGACACTTTTTTTGATACACCCTGTATAATGTTAAGAATTCAAGCAATCTCATTGGTCGAGAGCCATGATCTAGAAGAGGACAGACGACACGAAATGACGTCACAGAAAATTTTAACGAATTTAATCAGTCATCTCTTGTTTTACTTTGTCAGCCAAGCACATTTAGCACGTGTCTTAAGCTAGTCAATAGCATTTCGTCAATCTAAAAAGATCATGTACGCGTAATAGTTGCAAAATTTCTACTTTGACAATTTTCCAAGTTTTTGGGGGAAATTATTACCTGTTTGTTTTCGGAATTTTTCTGATTTTATTATACCATATCGCCCCAACGGCTCGTGGTCGCTTCTTATCACAAATGACGTCATAAGTCCACCTACTACCGAACAGACACATACCTCAATGTTATCAATTTGTTAATTACTTTATTACAATCAAATTGCCGGAAACAATACTTTGAATTTTTTGGAGTTCTAAGATATGTGCGTAATTTTCAAGTAATTAACAAACACTTCGCATCAATTATGGCACAACAGCTGCCTATAAAGTTAGACAAAGCAATTCTTGACGTGTCTACCTAAGTCCAGAGCCTTCGCCAAGAGAGATAGTTATGAACTTGTCTATTTTAGGCAGTTTTTATACCACATTCGATGCTAAGTTGTTTGGAGACGTTACCACACCATTTCGAACAATTTCTAAATCTCTTTACCATTAAAAGAAACAGCAGAAGCTATTTTGACTGGAACTTTTAGAGTTGATTCGTGCGTGCTGATATTCATGGCGGACGATGATTTCGTTGCTTGACCGTTTTTCGGAGCTTGAATACTCGGAATACCCTGAAAGTAAGCCTGAAAGTATATAATAGCTACAAGACTTATTCCTCAATGTATTTTCCCTTTGGAAATATAATGAGTATTGTTTTCTCAATGTTTCCCTCGAAGACATACATTAGCTGTATACTATATATCTAAAGAATTACAAGAAATTTTGATGCTAAAAGAGGTAATGACTTTTTTCTGTTATTCGTTCTAAGTCACAATCGGCCTTTATATTACTACTTCAATCATGTATACTTAGCTTACCTGAAACGCGACTCTGACATGTATCAGACTGCATCCGTTGTAATGTATTAGATCACCGCTGATAATGCTTCCATCTTCCGTTATCTTCATAACATTACAAATAGTGTACGTCCTACTCACTGGTCTGTCGTACTTGAAAATACAAGGCCTGTTTGGTTTTACCCAACATTCTTTGAAACCGTCGTACTCATTCACATCAGACCAAACATCAGGAAAACGCATGACCTGAAATCTAACTTTGATGTTGGTAGCATTGTTTGGTAACAGAATCAAACTTCCAGTACCATGAGCCTCGTGATTTTTCTTTTCATCGTTCACTTTATAGTCAACAAGCATCTTGGAAAGCCAACTTCCTTCAAAAATATACATCAGTTTATGCTTACCATCACCTCTCTCAGACCTATTTTAATTATCATGTCCCATAATATCCCTTACTCTTTCCGAATACTTGTCCCCAGTCAAGATATAAGTGCAACACTTTGGTGTATCGTACTTAAAAATATGAGGCTTGATTTGTTTTACCCAATCATTCTTGAAATGGTTGTATTCTTTCACATCACGCCAAACACCAGGAGAGCGCTTGACCTGAAAGCTAACTTTGATATTTGTGGCATTGTTTGGTAATGGAAAGGCGCTTTCGCTACCTTCAACCTCATGATGTCTTGTTTCACCGTTCTCTACAAAATCAACGAGCATCTTGAAACACCAACCATCTTTAGAAATATACTGTAGCTTATGTTTGGCTTTAGAATTGTAGGTGGTACCATCGCCTTTATCTAGCCTATTTTTGTAGCCTCCCATCAAATTTGTATGCGTTTGGGATGATTTTTTTTGTTCTGACTTATCGATAGATACCGTGGTTTTATCAATATCAATTGTTTCTCGTCCAACTGGTTTGTATTCATCGTCATTTATCGATATTGCTCTTTCCCAATCCAAGTTTCCATCCAAAGTGTAGGTGCAACTCACTGGTGTGTCGTACTTGAAAATATGAGTCTTGGTTGGTTTTACCCAACATTTTTTGAAACGGTCGTATTCTTTCACATCAGACCAAACACCAGGAGCACGCATGACTTGAAATCTAACTTTGATGTTGGTAGCATTGTTTGGTATCAGTATCAAGCTTTCACTACCATGACCCTCGTGATGTTTCTCTTTACCATCCTCCTCATAATCAACAAGCATCTTGGAAAACCCACTAATTGCAGAGAAATACTGTAATCCAACTTGCTTGCCTAAATAATAATTTCTAGGGATCTCTTTCACCTTTTCATGAAACCAGATTCCATTTAAAATATACGTGCAACTCGCTGGTCTGTTGTACCGAAATATATGCGGCCGGGTTGGCCATATCCAGCGTTTATTGAAGTGATCATACTCTTTCACATCAGACCAAACACCAGGGGAACGCTTGACTTGAAATCTAACTTCGATATTGGTAGCATTGTTTGGTATCGAAATCAAACTTTCAGTACCATGACCTTCATTATGTACTGTTTTACCGTCGACTGCAAAGTCAACAAGCATCTTAGAATGCCAACTTTCTCTAGAAATATACCTTAGTTGATGTCCGTAATTAAAGCCGGGTAAAGGAACACAATGCATACTACTTCCATGTCCAATTACTATCATATTATTGCCTCTTGACGCTGAAGTTTCTCTTAACCTTTTTTGTGTTGCTCAAGTTCTCAAAGAAGAGTTTTCAATATAGACGAAGCATGTGGCAGTCAAACAACTATAGACCTTCACCCTGGCGATCCCACGCACCGCTGTCCTAATACATAAGTCATGTAATTAGCACCAAAATTAAATTATAATTCACGAAAAAAATAAGACAAATGTACCGTCAGCAAGAGACACTTCTTCATTGAGTGTTGTAACTTAATTTTTTTCAGTTGTCTGAAGCTTTACTGTTTGCCTCGTCTAAAGAAAAAAATGAACAGAAATTGAGCGCATGCAGACTGAGTTAGACTTTTCCCATCTTTATCTGTTTAACAATAAACAAAATTGGGAACAACTGCAGGCTGAATTTATGGTTATATATCATACAATCTTCATGTATAAATTGCCTGGCAGAGTTTTCTTATCATTCGCCCATTCCTATATAGATATCGCCAAAATAAATGTATGCAATCGGAAAAATATAAACATGTTTCATGTATATATAAATATTAAACATATATTAATATAATTATTTTACCGACTATTAAAGCAATTTTATCGCTATAACCGATAATATCGCTATATTATTACGTGTCTTTATCGCTGCGGTGTTCAGATGCAAACGCTCGACCCTGTAAACGTGGCATCAAAACGAAAAAATTTTAGAAACGCTTAGAGTAAACAATCGAAAAAGCTGTAGTATACTGATTAAACTAACCTGGAAAGTTAAAGCCGGAATATTTCTTGTCAGAAATGTGGCATAAGATCTTTTGTTATAGAATAGAACTATGGAAGCGAACATATAGGATTATTAAGTGTCGCAGTTTTTTATATACATCTTGTAGACTTTTGCTGAAGCTTTCTTTCTTAATTCACAATATATATAACTTATTTTCCTATGAACTCGGCGAAGTTATCATATACGCCGACTGAAGTTGACAAAATTCGGTCTTTGGAGACTCTATGATCGTGAAGTGTAAGGAGTGCATGACCAACAGGAATACAACTTATTCGTCAAAACAAACTTCATTATTTATTACTCGCGATGGAAATTTGCATTTGCAGGAAATTTGCAGTTAAATAAAGTGGTTATTGTTCTTTAAATTGATTTGAAATATTGCATCAGTTGACTCGGTTACCCACTCGATTTTTATTCTATTTTCAAAGATTTCTAATTCTAATTCTGTTCCCCCATGCACTGCTCTGCGGTCTCCCCTCGGAGTTCAAATGTGGTTTAGCGACTATACCTGAAATATTAAAGAGAACTTTTCGAAGTCAACCTGATATTATGCAAAAATAATTTACGTTAATTTAATATGAAAATTTCTCAGGTTAGAACACTCGCTGGAATGTTCATAACGACCGATTTGAATAAAAAAATAACATTTTCCGGACTATTTCGCATCAGTGTAACAATTACAAGAAAATATTACAAACTAGGTCTATACGAAATTGAATATGCATGTACGTACCTTAAAATGATTATGTTTAAATTTTACAAAGATCAAAACTCCACATAAAGGTGGGATGCTTTTCGTGAAATAGCTACTTGTGTTTTCCTTTCGAATTGTTAACGACAGTAACATAGTACTGATGAATGACACGGATAAGTTTTATCCAGCGTGTGATTTGCGTTGTATGAAGCTTGGATCGTCAATCGTGCAACGCAAGTTTATTCAGCGGATAAAAAACACTATGCCCTGAATAAATTCATCCGCCGACTGAAGTTGAGAAAATTCGCTCTTTGGCGGCTCCTTGAAATGTAAGGTCTGCATGACCCAACAGGAATAGAACTTATTCATCAAAACAAATTTATTATTTATTATTACTCGCGATGGAAATTTGCATGAGCATGCATGCAGTTAAATAAAGTGGCTATTGTTTTTAAAATTGATTTGAAAAATATTGCATCAGTTGACACGTGAAAGAAGCCAAGCTGCTAGGTTACCCACTAATTGGTTATCTTATTCTATTTTCAAAGATTTCTAATTCTAATTCTGTTCCCCCACTGCTCTGCGGTCTCCCCTCGCGGAGTTCAAGACTAACTTGGAAGCCGAGTTAAAAATTTTTCACCAATGTTGACCTTTATCACGATCAAAGCGTTCCCGTAAATCTCGTGAGATGAAATATAATTATTATCGTTCTCAAATTGCAAATAAACACAGAAATAAATTTAATTTTGGCAAAATATACATATTTATACATATATACATTTTTCGAATTTATGGAATTTATTTTTTCGATCAACTTTCAAATGAGGTTAAGCGACTACCAGAAATATTTAAGAAAACTTTTCGAAGTCAACCTGATATTATGCAAAAATAATTTACCTTCAATTCATATAAAATTGTCTCAGGTTCAAACAAATTTTACAAAGATCAAAACTCCACATAAAGGTGGGATGTTTATTCGTGAAATAGCTACTTGTGTTTTCCTTCCGAATTGTTAACGACAGTAACATAGTACTGATGAATGACACGGATAAGTTTTATCCAGCGTGCGATTTGCGTTGCATGAAGCTTGGATCGTCAATCGTAAATCGCTATCCATTGAATAAATTTATCCAAGGTCCTGCGGTAGTTTGAATCCACTATCCAGTGGATAAATTCGAAGATACAAAATAACACTGTAAACGTTTACAATGAAAAAGGTTCAATAATGACAAAAATGCAATATTCCTGTTACTGCATGGGTTTGAACAAACTAATGCACATGATCGTACTCACTATTAAAAATGCTTTCGAAGTGCAATCCAGCCATTGTTATATTTGTCACAGCAGCGTTTCACGATGTGTGCACGTACATTCCCTTTCCTTGGTGTTTTTCTGGACATCTTTACGATGAAATTTACTATACACTTCTTATCAGTTTATAAACCCGAATGTGCATGCAAAGAAAGATTCAACCTATTCCCAGGAAACTGCTAATATTGTTTGAACTAAGTAAAACCTTATTCATGCATGCAATATATAGACAACAAAGTTACAAATTTTGCTCTTCGTTTTGATTAGCCCGAGGATTAATAGCTAATCGTAAAAACGTAAAAAATAGTGTTGATAAAATTTTTATGGAACCGAAAGGCAAAGCGTTACAAGGTGAAGACTCAAGGAATTAAATTGCAACTGTTCAAATCGTAAAAGAAATTCAAGTCTTAGCAACAAGCGGCATTGCGGTACGAAATTTCAGGAGAATCCTGGTCTCTCCGGGTAAATTTTAACTTATCTATTGGATAGCTTTCTCCTCCACTGTCCATGCTTCGTGCAACGCGTTTTTATCCAATGGCACTGGATAACAGATTTATCCAATGGATAAGTTTCTCATCTTTCGAACAACCGCCGGTCCCCTGAGCATGCAGCTGCTCTCGCCGTGCGTACGAATACGACTGCGAGTCCAAATGCCAGTTGTATATTATACTGTTGACGAGTCGGAAAACCAACGTTTATACGCGCTAACCTGTTTGCCTGCGCGGCTCCGCCATCCGACGAAACCTGCAGTCGTTTTAGTCGAAGGAATCGTGTGTCGTTTGGCTAATGCTTTCCATGGTAAATGTATGCAATCCAATAAACATGTTAGATGTGTATTTTAATACAGAAAGCGATATCTTTTATAGCTATATTTTAAGGTCTTCTTGCATCAATTTTATCCATTATACTCTATAGCAATGAATGGCGCTATAAGCCTATATTATTACGTCTCTCCATCGCTTATCATAGTAAGTCCACGTACGCTAATGTTTTCAAGCGTTTTCAGTGCAAACAGCATCAATTTAAGAGCAAAGTTAAAGCATATTTGATATATAATGGAGAATTCGGAAACGCTAACTATTAAAGAGCTGCCACTCTTTTATCTCATACGAAGAATTTCTTAATAATTGTTTATATATATATATATATATATATATATATATATATATATATATATATATATATATATATATATATATATATATATATATATATATATATATATCACATACTTGTGCCTTTATCAGGGCGATAACAGGGTGATATAAAAACGATATCGTCATTGATATCGCTTTTTGTCACTGATATCGCTTTTTGTCCCGCTGCATTTGCCGCTGGCAAAACAAAGATGGCTGACTCGAGCAGTTCGAGGTTTGTTTCAGTCGATGTCGATTGCTTTATAGAAGAAAACGAAGTATGTGATAAACAGGTTATCACAATCGGGACGAGGTGATATCAGTTTTATCGCTTTCAGGACGATATCATAAATGTCCCTCGTTCGCTGCGCTCACTCGTGACATTTATGATATCGTCCCTCAAGCGATAAAACTGATATCACCTCACCCCTCATGTGATAACCTATACATATATATATATATATAATATATATATATATATATATATATTATATATAATATATATTATATATATCAAAATTTAGAAAAGTTGTTATAGCAAATCAAGAGTGCACAAGCCGAAGCGTGCTTTATTTAAATTTACCGAGATAGTATGAGGAGCTACAAGAGATGACTTGTAGCTCCTCATACTATCAAGCCGAAGCGTGCTTTATTTAAATTTACCGAGATAGTATGAGGAGCTACAAGAGATGACTTGTAGCTCCTCATACTATCTCGGTAAATTTATATATATATATATATATATATATTTATTATTTATTGAAAATGGGTCAAGAGTTTTGATTGGCCAGCAGCTGTTGGCGAAATCGTCATATCCGCTCGGCAGCTGCCCAAATTTGGACAGTGACGTCACTTCGTCGGATATGAAAAAAATTATTGCACGTTTGACGTCACTTCGTCAGATATGAAAAAAATTATTGCACGGTATGACGTCACGCTAATTTATGCGGCTTGTGCCAAAACCTAAAAGCGGGAAAATACGAATGGCTTCATCAAAGGAAAGGTTCGCTGACCTTGGTGAAGATGAAATTAAAAAATTGCTGGAAGAAAAAGACTCAAAAAACACAAAAAGAGCTACCAAAGGCAGCAAAATGATCTTTGAAGACTATTTACAAGAAAAGAGGCTTCGCCATCCACAAAATAGCGAAGAACTTGCTTCAGTTCTCAAGTGCTTCTACGCTGAAGTGAGAAAAAAAGATGGGTCGGAATACACAAAAAATTCGCTGTGTTCAATAAGGTTTGGACTGAATAGATACTTTAAGTCTCTTTTCAACAACGACATCATCAAAGACAAAGAATTTGACGAAGCAAACAAAGTGTACGAGGCCCAATGCGTAGCTTTAAAGAAACGAGGACTTGCCAAAACAGAACACAAACCACCAATAGCCGACGAAGATATCAAGAAACTCTATGAAAGCGGCGTTTTCAATACAGACAGTCCAGCCACTCTCCAAAACAAAGTATTCCTTGAGATTATGTTCTTCTTCTGTCGTCGAGGAAGACAGAATCTTCGCGACCTGAAGAAAGACGATTTCGTTATTATAACGAACCCACAAGGACAGCGATGTGTTGTAAAAAAAACAGACGAACTCACGAAAAACCACCGCGTAAACGACGCTCAAGCTGAAGAAGGGGGAATTATGGTTGCCAATGACAGTCCTTACTGCCCTGTGCATTCGTTCGAAAAATATTTAAATCATCTTAACCCCGTCAACGAGTTTCTTTTCCAAAGGCCGAAGTATAATTGTCCTGTTGAGCGGGTAATTTGGTATGACAATATGGTCGTCGGGCAAAACACACTTGGCAAGAAGATGAAAGCGTTGTCAAAACAAGCAAAGCTTTCTGTTGAATATACCAACCATTCGATTCGAGCAACAACAATTACTATCCTCGACAGAAATGGCTATGAAGCCAGACACATTATGTCAGTGAGCGGTCACAGGAGTGAAAGCAGTTTAAAGAGCTACACTAAAACTGACGATTTAACAAAGAGCAAAATGGCCGGTTGCTTGTCTTCTGTAATTGATTCCAGCGAACATTACGTAGCTGAGACTCCGACTCGTAATGATAAAAACACTAACATGTCTGCCCTGACTTCTGTGAATGAAGATGAAACTGAGCTTCTTTTAACAAACTCACAAGAGGAATCAATTTTGCGGGATTTCTGCATCCAAACGACTACACAAACATCAAAACAGTTCAATTTTTACAACTGTCAAGTTCAGTTCAACTAAAATGTTTATAAACTGGAATGTTTCATTTGAACTTGTGTTAGGACAATTTCAGAACTCTAGTTTTCCAAACATTTGTATTTTCATATAAATATTCTACATGATTTGAAGTGTAAAATAACGAGGTTCATGATATATATATAGCCTACGAAACTCTAGTAACAATTAATTCCTTCGAAGTTCGAAACTAACCTGGAAAGCCAAGGCCAGATTATTCCGTTTAGAAGTGTTGAGCAATATCAACTTTCACTTTTTCTCGGAACCACGATATTGCAAAAGTGGCAGACTAGTCAGTCTTTAATACTGACTTGTTTACAATAGCACTAACGATTTTCACCTGTTTAAACATTTATCATTTTTCTTTATAACATGCGAAAGAAAATTTGCATGGGCGTGCAATTAAATGAAATTGCGATCATTGGAGACATTGCAGTTGTCATGTATATATATATATATATATATATATATATATATATATATATATATATATATATATATATATATATATATATATATATATATATATATATATATATATATATATATAAACAATTATTAAGAAATTCTTCGTATGAGATAAAAGAGTGGCAGCTCAATACTGCAAGCAAATAGAGCAATATATATTTATTCATTTAAATAATTCTTAAAAAATTGGCATCGCTACTCTGAGTTTCATGCCACAGAGGCAATCATCAGGCGACTAAATTTCAGTTCCTTACAAGTTTGATGACGTGCGACTTTCTTGTTTGCGCGTGCGTTTAAACGCCTTGATCGTATTAATAACACAATCAGATCTGTTTTAAATGTCAACCAGTGGAAAAACTCTTATTCAGTTATTGATTGGTTTAAAAAGATTGATGATAAAGCCAAGCACATGTTTCTATCTTTCGATATTGTCGAATTCTATCCGTCCATTTCAAAAGAACTGCCGGACAATGTCCTCAACTGGGCCAAGTCATTTACATTTATATCCCTAATAAACTGTTGAAAATAGCATCCGATGTGATAGCACCCTCACTGACAGAAATTTTTATCCAGTCTATTGCCACTGGAATATTTCCAAACGATTGGAAGGAAGCTAGAGTGTCACCCTTATACAAAAATGGCGCTAAAACTGATCCAGGTATAACTACCGACCTATATATCGATCATACCAACGATGTCCAAAATTTTCGAAAAAATCATTTACGACCAACTTTATGATTATCTTAATGAGAACAACCTGCTGACTTCTTGTCAATCTGGGTTTAGATCATTTCACAGTACACTAACAGCACTACTAGAGGCAACAAATGATTGGTCGGTTAATATAGATAACGGCTTGTTAAATGCGGTAGTCTTTATCGACCTAAAAAAAGCTTTTGACACCATTGACCATGAAATTCTTCTGCTAAAGCTAACAAATTATGGAGTTGATCCAGGTAGTCTAAATTAGTTTAGGTCATATCTATCGAATAGAAAACAAAAGTGCAAAGTAAATGGTCAGCTCTCAAGCTCTACCTCGTTAACCTGTGGAGTCCCCCAGGGTAGTAGTTTGGGGCCATTGCTATATTCCTAATCTATATTAACGACCTATACCAAATTGCTTGAATGTATCAAAGCCCAGAATGTTTGCGGACGATACGAGTATAAGTTATTCCGCTGATTCATTGGACAAAATGCAATTTGTTATTAACCGTGAATTAGAAAATCTGAATAACTGGGTTACAGCTAATAAGCTTAGTTTGAATATTGTTAAAACGGAATTCATGATAATAGGATCGCGGCAAAGAATTAAGATAACGATATATCTATTTCCATTAACAATCGTGAAATAAACAGGGTCAATGTTTCCAAATCTCTAGGTATGTATATTGATAGCCACCTCTCGTGGTCAGAGCATATTGACAAAATATCCAAAAAGGTTTCTTCGGCTATTGGAGCGTTAAAGCGCGTAAGACCCTTTATATCGCGCAAGGCGGCAGTTCAGCTTTATTTCGCTTTAATACAACCACATTTTGACTACTGCTGCTCGGTTTGGGATGAATTAGGGGACACACTTGCAAAAAAATTACAAAAATTACAAAACAAAGCAGTTCGAGTCATAACGAGGTCAAGTTATGATGCCAACGCTTGTGCTCTCTTAAATCGCTTGCAATTAGATAATCTCTATATACGACGTAAAAAATTGAAGTCTCAGTTGATGTTTAAAATATTAAAAGGAAATATGCCTCCATATTTACAAACCTTGTTTTCTATTCGAAATTCTGAGTATGACTTTAGAAATAATCAATTTAAATTAAATTTACCAAAAACACGAACGAACTATCTAAAACGTAGCTTATGCTATAGCGGGGCTTTGTTATGGAATAGCTTTCCTGAAGAAATGCGTAATTCAACCCTCTTTCCTCAATTAAAGAAAGCTACAAATGATTATTTTACTAATATATATAACGACTCTCTCACGGCAATTTTGTAAACCAGTTGTATTTTTTAACTGAATATTCCACCGTGTTTAAATAAATTGTTTGTATTGTATTGTATTGTGGTTTATTCAGCCGAAATAGAATTAAATAGCGTATATGAGACCAAGCAATACCTCGGAATGACCGCGAATTCGTTTAAATCAAGATTCAGCAACCATAAAAAGTCCTTTAACCACGCCAGGTACGAGAAGGAGACTGAACTTTCAAAGTATATTTGGGATTTAAAAAGAAATGACAAGAAGTTTACACTTTCATGGTCCATCACAAAACGCGCGCCAGCATACTCGCCGGGTGCTAAACGATGCAACCTCTGTATTGCAGAGAAACTGTGTCTTTTGCAGGGTGACGCAAAAAAACTCCGGAACAAAAGATCAGAGATCTTCGCCAAGTGCCGCCACCGAGAAAAATTCTGGGCAGGAAATTTTAAACGCACGCGCAAACAAGAAAGTCGCACGTCAACAAACTTGTAACGAACTGAAATTTTAAATTTAGTCGCCTGATTATTGCCTCTGTGGCATGAAACTCACAGTATAGCGATGCCAATTTTTTGAGAATTATGTGAATTAATAAATATATATATATATATATATATATATATATATATATATATATATATATATATATATATATATATATATATATATATATAACCAAGATAATCGTATTTCGTTAAGACTAAAAGAGTGAAAATTTTTCACTCTGAGTAGCGAAAAATCATTGTAATTTTAAGATTTTAAATTATTTTAAATTAAAGTCGCTTAGAAAACGATTTTCGTAGCCCACCTTCAAGCACTACTTGAAAACACGATAGAAAATTAGGCTAAATTATAGAAAGTCTTAATAAACTTGTTTTTAACTTCACAAACCTGCAGTTTTCGAGCATTTCATCTTCGAAGAATCAGTGAATTTGCATGTTTTGCAATACACCGTCGCCATTTTGATTTAGGAAATGTTCGGAATACTTGGTGTAATATGCGACATATTTAGCAGATTCAGCAGTTTTATACCCGCGGTATTTAAATGAAGTTCCCTGCACTTTTGCTGTTAGGTTTTTCACAAATTTTCATAGTTTTTCTAAACTGAATTAGTCAGAGAAGATTTAGAAAACAATTAATCGAAAAAACATCCGCATGGAATGAATGGAAAATGAAGATTTTTAGTCTCTTTGCAGTTGCATAATATTGAATAAATATATTATAGAATACTATAGAAAATTGTCACTGGTAAACAAGTCCATAAGACCCAACTAGCTATTGTATATTCAGTTTTTGAGATTATAACGCTGCAT
This sequence comes from Dendronephthya gigantea, assembly GCF_004324835.1. Taxonomy (NCBI): domain Eukaryota; kingdom Metazoa; phylum Cnidaria; class Anthozoa; order Malacalcyonacea; family Nephtheidae; genus Dendronephthya; species Dendronephthya gigantea. The sequence goes on along the minus strand of NW_021163329.1, from coordinate 44,558 downwards.
GCTGTTTAAAGGTGCGGTGCGAATTTCATGTGATTCTATACAATTTTTCTAATGGTGTGGGTTCAAACATGGTTGAATGTCGTTTATCAATTTTTTTATATTGTCTAGTAAATTCCGGCATCGAACGTTTGCATTAGTTTCACTTTTCAAATAAACATAGCTAAATAGTATTCTTTTTTCGTTGTATATCAGATAGACCAAAGATCCTGAGTCACCTTTCTCGGGAAGGCTTTTCCATTATTTCCCTCAATTTTTTAACAATTATTTTTGCCTGGTGAGCCTAGCGGTGGTACAGCATCTATTTGGGTTAATTTCCAATTTGTTATTCCGGTGACGGCGCCAATTTTTTCCACGGGAACACTGCCACTCATATCGAAGAAGATTTTCTCGACTTTCTTGATATCAGCCAGTTCAGTTTCAATTTGACTTTCTTCAATGAAATTGACAGCTTCGCGGCAATTCAATCTCGGTTCCAATTCAACAAAAGCAATATCGTGGTCGTCATCGACCGCGTTATAGACCGCGACAGAATCGTCCGAGTCGTCTTTCTTCTTCCATCGTGAGTTTGTAGACGCATGTAGCTCCCTGGCAGCCTTCTGAGTTTTTGTTCGCGCAGTCGTCTTTCAGCACTCTGTGGAAGTCTTGGTTTACATCTCCCTTGAAACATACGTGGTAACATGTAGTCACGTAATGCTTTTTATCAGAGTAACTTACGATGCCGACCGTTCCTGTGGGAATTTTGCGGTCTTGTACTTCCAGGCAAATTTTATGTCCTGATCGTAGTCCTCCAAGAAGATATGAAAGTGGAGGAGACTCTTCGTTGGGATTACTATCTTGAATAAAATCAACAAACATGCCGATTTTTATACCAAACAATTTCTTCAGTTCGACCATGGACGGTAGTTGATTTTGAGCGCACGTAATGTATAATTGCCAAGATTTTTCTGGTTCTTTTGCGATGCCAATATTGAAATCTTTCACCCAGGAAAGCCTGAAAAATACGAAAAAACAAGCTACAAGATTAGCGTAAGGACCTTTGTTTAATGTTTAAAGTTATCGTGATTATAATTATATCATTTATTATAATATAGCTTATGAACTGTAGCTATATGAGCTATTCTGCAATCTGATTGGTGGAGATACTCACCATGCAGATATTAGCTCATATATGGCGAGGTGAGTAGCAAAAACACAAAACCGACAATTATAGATATATTTAGGGGTAAGTAAGAACTGACAAAAAGCTTTCTGTTCATGAAAACGGGTTTTCAAATTTAATTTGACGTGTAAACATTCAGCGAAAGATTGACTTTAAATAAAAGAATAGCCGATCTAATTAAATGTTTTATGCAATGTCTATTTCGGTCATAAAATGGTATATCTATTCCTGGTATATAATTGTAAATTATTAATAAACTGCATATAATAGATATACTGTACCCAGCTAGTTTCTTTTTATATTTCTTTTTCCCACCAGAATTTTTGCCTAGTATATTTTCTTCAAACCATTCACGTTTCGTGCCTTAAGAACAAACGTTTGGTATTTTGGTATTTATATTTTGGATATGATAATCTGAAATTAGACTGTCACAGATGATTTAAACAATTTGTTTGAATGAAAGAATTTATTTTCACACGTGTATTTTCACAATTTATTTTGGAAATAGTGACAGCCAACTCCTGAATTATTAGACTAACCTTCCTTATACGTAATGAATGGAAGGATCTCTTTCCCAAAGATATCGATGATTTCATGGGTACGAGGTACTTTGCCAAACTTGCAAACGATTTATAAATGTTGGTGACTGCATTCCTCGTTTGCATCAATAATTTTAAAACTTTCCAGCCATCCCAATCTTAATTATAAAGCATAAAACGAATATTAATTGCATAGTGTTTAAACAATTCTATAATCTGTTTGAAGCGAACGGTTTTCTTACTTTGCGAGTTCATCTTTATGACCCATACTTATGTCAGAGTTTTCGTCTAGAACATGCGTTGCAAACCATTTTTCCTTCGCGCCTATAGTCAAATAATGAGAATTGTATACAATATACCTGTATTGCTTTCCATATAGTTCAAAAACTCATTAATAATTCATAAGCATTTAAGCCAATAAAATCAACCCTACGAAGTCACATGTGTTAGCCTCATACGTGGCAAAGTACCATGAATGCTTATTATATAATGGCACATTATATAATTTGTCACGTTCATTAGTATTCTTTATATAATTTTCATCCTAATTAGCATTTGTATTATACTTGGAGCAAATTTAGCAAATAGGGCAGGCTTTAATGCATTCGTTGCGACATACTGTATGTAAATGACGTAAACGCATATTAGGCATCCGTTTAGGTACTTACAACTGCCTCTCTCCCGGTAAATATGGTAAAAAGCTCCTTCTCGTGTTTTAAATAGTACTTAAAAAACAAATAGTAAACGAGAAACACGCTTCTAGAGCAAATAATCACGGGTGTTAGAATTTAGGTTTATTTAGCCTTAGATAAGGTAATAATCCGACTTATATATTGTAGGCGTCTGATGTCAGTATAAGATTAGTTACGAATTAATGGGTAGAGGTAAATATATATAGCACCAATGGAAATATTTAAACTTACAATCCTTGTAAGAAATAAATGGAAGTATTTCTTCGCCAAACAATTGCACCATATCCGCAGTACAGGGTACTTTGCCTAGTTTACAAATAACTTCTAAACTATGTTTGTTACGTTCCTCAGGTGTATCAACAATTTCGAAATCTTCAATCCACTCAAACCTAAACGAGAATTTTATCTAGTGAAAATCTTTTGATGCGAACACGAGGTAACCAGCGTGTCCTAAATCAACTTTCTTGAAATTATGAAAGGTTTCAATGCAAGAGTTCCAATTTTACACATGCCTTTAACGAACTATGGATTTGCTTTTCAAAATGTCTCCGATAGAAATGTGAGAAATGTCTCCCGATAGAAATGTGAGAAATGTCTCATGATTAAAGCATAACAAAACAAAAGGGTCTTGGAAGATGTATACAAAATTTTAAGAAATATATAGCAAACTGTTAAAATTAAATTTCATGAAGACAGACGTTTGGTATAAAATTATATCACATCTAAAGGTACATTCTTACCTTTCACTTTTCAATTTAACATAAACCTGTTTCATATCATAATTCAAGTCAAGAATATTTTTGTCAAACCATTCATCTTTTGACCCTAGTATGAGAACAACATTGAACATAAAACGAACAAGCATTAAGTATTCCTTCTGTCCAAGATGCCCGAATTTCGTAGAACAACCTTTTTGAATTCTCTCCGTACGTAATGAATTTGAGTTTCTATAGAAAACTATGTAAAGAACAATATTGAAAAATTTCTCACCTTCCCGAAAAACAACGAAAGGAGGTGATTCCTGTCCAACAAATTCCACAATCTCCTCAGGGAGGTTTTTTGCTGTATTTGTAGACAATTTCTAACTGTCGTTTATTGCATCTCTCGTTCAAATCAACAAAGTTAACGTTTTCGACCCAATCTAACCTAAAATTTGAATTTGGACAAACCTCTGAGGTTGAATTACGAAATTCTTGTATGTATACATGCATGTACCCATGCACACCAGTACAAATATTTTCAACCTTATCATAAGTTTAACAAATTAAAAACTCAAAAAGTGCGTAAACCTAAAAAACGCTACAAAATTGCATGGTAATTTAAACAAATTGAAACTTTACCCTGCATATACTTATATATGTGCGTATGAAATGCACAGAAAAAGATTGCTACCTTTTCAGCGAAATCTGAGTATACCATCTGCCTGAAGCATTTCCAGTTGCTAAAAATATTAAATACAACGACATGAGGCAAGTTTGAAAAGAGGTATATAGCTATAGTTATGTGCATGGGTATTGTGAAAGTCTGGATAGATTTGTATGGCATTCATCAGTTAGATTTTCTGCCAAGATAGCTTAAAGAAGCGTTCTTATTTCTTTATCTTATATACCTTCCAGTTTTACGCATGGAATTGTCCTGTCGACCTCTTCTGTAGATAGATCTTGCATGCGTGCAAACAAATTGTAAAAGGTCAGGTTCCGAACTGCATTTTCAACAACGTGAAAACTAAGGGGATCCTCAACGAACACACCACCCTGGCAAGGGTAGACGATGATTGTTATGACATAAAGGTTTGGATAAAAAGAATCTTTATATTTTACGCTTGCTGGTTTAGTGTCTTCGACATGCCGGAAAGTAATTTTCCAAAATTGTTGTATACTTCCGACATGTCTTGGCCAAAATCAGGGACGAGATTTCCTTAGCAACTCTTTTCCTAACTCCTTCTATTTCGTGCATTGAAATTATTACTCCACGAATAACTTCCTCACAAGTAACACCATAATTTGGCAAAGTTATACAACGAGCCACATCGCCTTCTATACAATCAGTGACAAAACTATCCGGACATTTCATAAACCTCCCTTTCCCCCCCCCCCCGCCCACTTTCAATGTTGAATATAAAAAATATGGCTTAATATATTACTTACTGTCTCTCCAAAGGCTTTCTACAAAAACAAATTTGCCTTTACCCAACATTGAAGAGGGGGACGGGGGGAGAAGCCACTGTTTTTAATGAGCTGTCCAAAAAATGAACGAAAATATGTAAGTGTCCGGAAACGATTGCCTCTAATAAGATCGGATGAAAACGAAAAAGCAGGTGGGCGTGCGCGGAATGAGTGGCTTTTGACAAGGCTGGAACTTACCAGAGATGAACGGAATGAGTGCGTGGCTTTTGACAAGGCTGGAAATTACCAGAGATGGACGCAATGAATGGCCTTTGACATGATCGGACTTCGATAGTTCTAACGCGGATAGCTGTGGACCACTCAAAAGAGATTTAATTACTTCGTCAGATTAAACGACTTTCGCCTCTCCATCTTTCAAGATGAACATGTTGTATTCCATCGTGACAATTTCCTGACTACCTTTTATCACTAGCCCAATGCTGCTCAGGTCGGAGAAATCTGCCTTGATTTCGTCTCGCTACGTTTCATACACACGAGACTTGATCATATCAGCGTAATTCATTCTCTCGGATTGCGTGAAATGGATTTTGTCTAAAGAAATAAACAACACCTCTCCCCCAGAATTACAAAATGCACATGCAAATGTAGATCTGTATAATTTCTATGAGATACTCTTCTTCATATCTGCATTTATTTTTCGATTTAAACCGCCCTTGCATCAAGTTATAGGTTCCTTTCTTACCCATTTCGGGGAATCCACCGACACGTATCAAGGATTTTGTTGATCTGAATGTATAAAGAGAGATGTTATATCAGTACATCAGACAACTTTATATCTACATGCATGGCGAAAATTGTGAAGAACATTATTTGTGGTTTTGAATATTGTTATGTTGCTCTTGGCCTCCTGGGAATGCAATACTTTTTTTTCACAACATGACTTCATGCAAAGTTTCATATTGTTATGATTTTTTTCTCTACTCGTTTTAGACATGCAAAATAGCTGCCCTCAAAGAGTGTTATTCATCAATATACCTACATTCTAATTTTGTGATACGGCAATTTAATTTAGCATTGGGTGAATCAATAATATCTATTTTGTAAAATGCTGCAAAAACCGGCCCACATGCATGCATGCATGCATGTTCTATATACAATATGTAACCTACACCTAGTTTTCTTTTGAGTTATATAAGCGCTTTAATTTAATAAGAAACAAGTAACCAATGCTTTACACCTTCAGGGTTATCAAGCGACCAAAACGAAAGTATAGCTAAAACAATCAACAGAAGTGAAAAATCCTGAGTTCGCATGTGTATTTTTTTACTGAGAATATAATATATATTATAATTATGTAGGTCACTCGTATAATAGTTTTTTGAAAGCTTGTCTAGCTATTAAATCGTTTTATCGAAAAACGATTTCTTCGTGGTGTATAGCCTATATTTTGTAAGAATTTCTTTCTTCTGTTAATTTGATACAATTTGACTTTCATATAAGCCTTGAAACCTTTTGAAAATTACTCATTACAGTTGAAAAATGTCATTTGCTTTTCTTACAAGTATGAGCGTCAAAAGCAAATTGTGTTTGCTAATTAGATGCCTGCATGATTCTGTAAATTTCCGAGTACTTTGGAAGTATCATGGTGCGACATACCTTTTACGAAAATTACGAAAATCCTTTGCTTTTTGTATTCACGTCAGAGAATGCAAGTAAGAATTGTGAATTCTCCAGTGGTCTGGATCAAGGAAGTATCCACGAATGAAGAAATATAATTTGGTAGAGAACAAATACAATTTGGTCGCAAAAAAGAATGACGTCACATCGTGATATAGATAAAAGATGTTTTTGTCATGGAAACAGTGCATAGCAGGGACGATCTGTCTATTGTTAATGCTATATACCTTCACACCATGGATTTCCTTGATAAAACACACCATGCTATGGCGCGTCAACAGATCCAAGCGGACGCCGGATGCGTAGGCAACTATAACGTAGGGGTAGAATCGTAATTTCTATTTAACGGCCAAGAACCCTGACAAAACAATATATATAGCTCTAGTTTTTCAAAAAATGTGGAACTGCGCGTGCATGGGGGTAAAAAATCCGGATATTTATGATAAAGTCTGAATTTAACCTGAAACCATGAGTGCGCAAAGGATGGTGGATTGTAACCCATGCCGAATAAACTTTGACTGATTGATACGGATGATTAAATAAAAGGCTTGAAACAAGCTTGGTTTACATAATAGACTCGACAATTTGCGAAAAGTCTATTGTCGAACTCGGCTCGTGGCCACTTTGTTTTGTTCTTATGACAAATGATGTGTATAACTGTAATATTCGTGTATCACTAACTGAACAGACAACGGTTCAATGTTATCTATTTGTTTAAATACTTACATGCAATTACACATTATGCTACACTTTCAATTGTTACTTTCGTTATACAATTACTTAGCATCACATCTGATGTACATCACATAACATCACATCTTTACATCTTATTTTTCATTTGGTGACCTGCAGAATGTAATTCAAATTGTTTGCTCTGTGTAATAGTGCAATATATATATATATATATATATATATATATATATATATTAGTGAAAAGAAATATATAGTGAAATGAAAATGAAGCAAGTATACAGAATAATAGATAATATGTAACCAGTTACCGTTACCTCTAAATGTTTCTCGATACAAAATTAAAAGTTTCAACTTTGAATTAGTCCAAATAGCCAGCATACCATCATTAAAATATGCTTGGTATATGCATGCATATCATTCACACAAGTGAAAGTTTTTCAAAACCGCATCTACCTAAACAAGGTTCCAAATCAGGATTCAGTGCTTTCAGACTGTGTTTTAAATTAGGACAGTAATAAACGCCACCAGATGTGTTGCTGACGTAAGCGAAGGGCAACTTTCTGCCATCTTTACATTTCATACACACCAAGGAACCCGAATCACCCGGTTCCGAAAAGATTTTTTTATCTGGAAGACTTCTTATTCCATAAAATCCGCGGTTCATTCCGTTTCCCAATGGCCCTGCATCTATTGCAAACAGCTCCCCTTCTCTATCTTTGCTTACAGAGCCAAATTTTACAACCCGAGCTAACCCGCCCATCTTTTTTAAATTATCAATCACTTCCCTTTTACTAGCCAAATTTTCACGAACGCCCTCTCTTTCAAGGTAGTTGACAGCATCGTGACAACTCCAACATTCATCAAGTTGAATTAATGCAATATCGTGCTCGTCGTTGTATAAACCACGATAAAACGTGCCAAGTACCCGACGTCCGTTTTCGTCCGAATACTCATACCTAACGCCAGCAAGATTGCTTGAACCATTTTCATGCTCTTTCTTCATTACTTTGTGCGATTTGAATAAATCGAATTCTTTCAGTTTTCCGTTAAAGCACACGTGATAACAGGTAATTGCGAAATGTTTTGGCATGTAGATATTTCCAACACCGAGGATAGTGATTGTTCCTCCAAATGGTTCATTTGAGACGTAAACTGCGTCGCCTGGTCTTGGTCCTCGGAGAAAGCCAGAATAACTGTCGCTAACGACCCGTTCTTGAATAAAATCAACAAAATAGAAAATCTTATTGCCAAATATCTTCTCCAGCTCCTCCATCGACGGTGTTTTGCGGTCATCGTGTGTGATGTAAATCTTCCACGTTTTATCCTTCTTGCCGTCAAAACCAATATGGAATTTCTTCACCCAGGATAGCCTAATGAAAAGGCGAAAGAACAGAGTTAGTACTATTTAACAATTAGTCGCCTAAGGCGAGGTGGTAACAAGCCTATAGCTGAATTGTTTTAGTATATATTTCGAGGTGTTTGCAAATAATATGAACATGATTTCATAAAAATTTAGAATTGCTTCAAATTTCTTATTTAAAAGACAACAACAAAAAGCTATCGTCACCGAGCAGTGATCAGAATGCAGGGAAATCAAACTCTCAAAAGCTTATACTCTGCGAGTAAGCGGTTATTACATTTTCGTGATAACCTGGTACCTGGTTTTTATTTCGCTGTAATAACCTTCCACCCCGCATTTCCCCAGGAGAAATTAAATACCACCGCCTGCTTTTTAGATTGCATGAAGGTTATCACAAAATACTTAAAAACTGATGAGTTTCTAATTGGAACCAACGCGACATTTACCCTTTGGATGTCACTTTCATCAACGCGGCAAAAAACATCCTGTTTAAAGCGGGATGGTCGAAACTGGGATCCCGTCTGCATGGGCGGGACGGGTTGAAAAACGTCCCAGGGTTCATATAAATTAACAGAATGCGAAAATCATATAGAAATAATCCTGAGCATTGTTATTCCTTTCCAACATGAAACGTCCCGTCCCAGCTCTCATATATAAACGGTCCCTTATAAGTCTGCCGCACACTTGGGTTATTAGTTGAGTTAATAAACCCCGCGAGGCGGTTAGCTCAGCAAGTTACTCTCGTGTGCGGATAGTTTTTCGTGAGGAATTTGCCTCGAGAAGCAAGTTTCTATCGTGTGCGGATGGTTTTCGGTCTGAGATAACTGCCTCGCGAGGTCGTTAGCTCAGCTGATAGCTTTCTTGTCACCTTAACAAATCATTTGCATATTCTTTCTTCATTTTCAGCTCTTCATCAAGGATATTTGTTTCGAACCACTCAGTCTTTGCGACTATAAAATAATTAACGGTTTAAATATAATATACGGATGTAAAAATGTATAGAATTAACGTGCGCGTTGTATAACATCATTTAGATTTGTCGTCAGTAATGAAAATATTGCTCGATTTTATTTGCAATATCATAGGAATGAAGAGACTTACATTCCTTGTAGGTAATGAAAGGAAGGATCTCTTCTCCAAACAACTTCAGAATATCAGGAATACGAGGTACCATGCCAAATTTGCAGACAATCTCCAAATTACGTTTTTGCCGTCTTTGGTCTGCAAAAACGATTTTGAAACATTCCACCCATTCAAGGCTAAACAAAAGATGTTTATAGTTAAAATGATGCGACAAACAATAGACCTTCCCCAAATTTTGAAAACAGCAATGTCGCAGCTGAAATTGCCTTGGATTATTACTACAATCACACATTGCGCTGTTGGATGAAATGTAAAAGGTCTATTATCTAACTTATACCTGGACAATCCTTTGGAGAATTTCTCTTTTATTTTAAAATCTTCACAGAGAATATTTGCTTCAAACCACTCAGCCCCTGAGACTATCAAATTAACAAAGTTGATATTATACAAGTTTCATGAAAATGACAATGAGTTTTGGGTAGTTGATACATATGTGTTACTTGCAAGTAAACTTACACTCCTTATAGGTAATGAAAGGAAAGTTCTTTTCTTCGAATAAATTTTCAAGGTCAGCAATGTGCGGTACTTTGCCAATTTTGCAGGTAATTTCTAAAACTTGTTTACTGCATTCACCATGTCCACTAACCCGTTTGAAACCTTGTACCCATTCCAAACTATAAATTAGAAGTAATATCGGTTGGATACGAGGGCATTGCAACGATGCCTTTCAGACATTCAAAACGATAGAAGGTGTTTCTAAGTATCTTTGATCATATATTTCTCGAAATTTTGAGAATTCGTTCGTGACCGCATATAAATCCCCTTCCCCGGGCACAATTAAGCAAACATGTCAAATTTTTTTTATTACGCGACGGAACATAAACATGTATTGCAGTCTATATTTAAGACTCAAAATATTCTTGTTCATTCTTGTTTGATAAAATTTTTTAAGAAGAATTTTCACTACCTTGCTAGCGCCTTTCCATATGTCTCTTTCAAAATGTGGTTTTCATCAAATACTTTTTCTTCAAACGACTTTCGTTTTAAGTCTCTATCTGTGTATAAAGAATGGAAATTGATGTAATAACCGGCGATTCCTTTTCAGCATTTTTTCAATTACAAATTAAACGTTCTGAATTAGATTTTGGGTTGATGGGAGTAAACTAGCAGGAAGATAACTATTCTTTGTAATTGGTAAGAAGGATCGATTTTATCGGTCAATGGTGTTCTTTTTGTGCTATTTTTCTTTGTATTATGACCTGAATTGTCTTTATTTTGACGGACGGTCGCACTGGATTTTCGTTGTCGTTTTATCGCACCCCGGGCGCGAAAAATTGACGCTGGTAGGCTATTGGATCTTTGTAACTTCCGAACTGTTCTAAATGAATTAAAAATAACATTTAAGAATGATGCTTTTAGAACAAATGCAATACTAGGCCTATGCATATTCCAGAGTTAAATCGACAGGTACAACAGGTTCGCGGTGTTGTGATGGTGCTATTCTGCATGTTTCTGTTGCAAACCGAACAATTATAATTGTCTATATTTTAACATTCTAAACAGCGAAACAAATTTTCTGTTTGTAAAAGTCATCTTAGTTTAAAAAGCGCTAAACACTCTTCCCATTCTAGTCACCATTTCGAAACACCATAACATTCTTTCTATACGAAAACTGCTTCATCATCTCATTTATTTATTGACTTAGTTAAAGTCGACTGCTAAGAAGGAGTGATGCTTATAAAATACATGTATACACGATAGGAATGAAAAGTTTCAAAGCAATGGCTTGAAAGCAGTGGTATCGGTATTTCTTACCATATTTTATTATTTTTATAAACTAGAGATACTGACGTAGGAAGGAATTTACCTTGTCACCTTCTCTCGCATCTTCGCTCTTTCAATGTGATCACGTTCAGCGCCTGTAAGAAATAAGCATTTATATATAAATAATTATGCTTGCTTGTACACCACGTAAGTATATAATTCTTGTAGGGTGTACCTACAAGCTTAATTACTTATCGATTGTCACCATGCAAACGTACAAGAGTATCATTTATATATACTCAAACAGTCAAGCGTATGTATCTATCTATATACGGGGTTTGTTGTCTATACGAAGCAAGTTGTTCCTGGCAATTCTTGCCAAGCAGGAAAAAATTGTTTTTATCACTCAATAAAAACACTTAATATTTTTATCAAAAGTTTACATAATAGGAAAGCACCCAGAAAAGTGGCACACTACAGAATTTTACTAAAACCTTTCTATCCATAAAGCATCTTAAATTTTGATGAAAAGAAAAAAATGAGGATCACCGAAGTCGCGTGTGCGATATAAACCTGATTAAACACCATTTAGTGATAATTAAAAAAAAACACGAGATTTCAGATAAATATAACACAAAATGAAAGGATCATTTCTCGCGATCATGTAAAAGCTTTCAATTTTCTTCTTAGCGTCGACCTTATATTGGAGGCCTTTTGTGGCCGTTGTCGTCAGACAGTTCCTTCCTGCGCTTTTCTTTTTTCTAATTTATTAAAAATATTTGCGTAGGATAGTTGAAATGCCGAGACAACCGAAATAGGGTTTCCACTGCACTCCCCGTCAGCTTTCGAATGGACCGCCTCTTGAGAAGAGGAGATACGAAATAAAAAACAAATTTTTCGGCAAGCTTTACCCCTTCCCACCTCATGGATTGAATTTTTATGCTGACCATTCAAAGTTATCGTTTAAAAACATTATTTAATTCCTGGCGTGACCTTTCTATTGGTTTAAACGGCGTGGCGATCCTGATTAAGAATATAGTGCACTACACATGATAGCTATAGTTATGAAGTTCAAAAGCTTTTATTCCTAAAGCAGATGATACGAAAACAATGACGTATAAGGCTGAATAAGTATTCATTACTTCTGACTGGTTGACTTGAAAATAAATATGATTATATTATCATTGAAAATACATAAAATACATGCAAATACATTTAGACTGTTTACTGTTAGTAAACTATTAACTAAGAAATTAAAATCGAATAAGAGAAGATTTATCCAATAAATGATATTGTCTGCAGCTCGCACAATGCAATCAGCTTATAACTAGAATGCTATCACAGTAAGTCATTTAAAGGCATTCAAATTATACATTCCGTAAATAATCCCGACTATATGTTTTGAAACTCACATTATAACATATTGTATATATTAGAACAATCCTCGTTTCATGTGGTCGTTTATACAATTTGTATTTATTGAAATCGCGATACAGCATTCGTATACTCTGATACGCTGATTGGCTAAAAGCGTTGTGTTTAGATATAACTCAAAAGTAAACACGGAAATTTCGAGTGGAAACATGCACATAGCTCTTTCGAATTCCATCGCTAAAATACTAGCTACATAAAAAACGCGATAGACGCGTTGAGAGAGGTTTAAGTGAATAAGAGCTTTTCCTGCATTGGTCTTTAGTGTTGCTCTCTCCCTACGTAAAATCTAGGGAGAAAAATTTATTCTCGAAAACGTATATATGTTAGCAAATTAGCATCAAAAATGGAAAGTTCTTGCTTCATTATAAGAGATTAGTTCTCTTAATTGTTAAAGCAGTTTTCCACTATACTTATTCTAAAGCTTCTTGAAGGAAAAATAACTTACTTAACAACAAGATACATATGCGAAGAGATACTCAAGATAAAACAAGAGTGTAACCGACGCAGCCTTTAGTTTATACAAAAATAATTGTATTTAAGATGAAGTTTTTATACGTTTTTATAAAGTGCCGTTGAATCTACATCTTTTGTGTTGTATTTTTTAGTCTATTTTTTAGTCTATTCATCGATCGACGTAATGAAGGGCTTTATGGTATACTGAAATATAACTATTATGTTACGTTAAATAGCTACAATATAGTTATCTGATACACGTTAATACTTACAGATTTGCATTTGAACTGAAGATTCTTTCTCGGATATAGAAGTAAAGTATTGTACGGGTATGTTTTATACTTTGTTTATACTTTATACGTGCGGATGATGTCCGACTTGATGGGGGTAACCTTTTTATGTATGACGTTAATCGTTCATGCATGCAAATAATAATTCTAATTACTTCTGCTCTCAATGACGTCTTTATGGAATTTAAATGATAAAAATTAACTATTTCTGTTCCTGGTTTTTCGGTACTCATGGCTTAATTTAATTACGCCGGTCATATTTGCGATAAATATGGTATTAAAATATCAATACTTCTTCTAAATTGTCGCATTTAGTATACCCGCTCATAATTATATGACCACTGAAGCACTACATTCCAGAAACAACTTAGATTGATCGGCATGAACACATTATATTGCAAACACTGGAACACACAAAAATATATTGTGTATATTTATATTTATAATTCCAATCCATGTGAGGTCCTAATATACGTGGTATATCTTTGAATCTATATTGTATTTTTACCAAAATAACTTTGAATCCTTATTATTTGCCCAATTTCGCGTTGGTATGTGGCCAAGATTATGTTAAAGTATCGTTACTGCTTTCTATATATTTCATTTTCACAAACTAAATTAGGCAACGATTAAGATAATATAATTCACCGCGTCATGGTGAACTTTGAAAGTGTGGATGTTCACATGCACAAGAGCATCCGTTTTTCCGGAATATTCTTACCCTTTTGCCAAAAAGTGACCAATGTGTCCTAAAATTTTGCTGAGATTTTAAGGAAGTTTTGATGTCTTATTTAGGGTGATCATGACTTGCCTTACAGCAGTAGATACGAAAAATATTATTCCCATGCATGAAGTTTCATCTACATATATATTTGATTATATATGATCATTGCCATATGTAGTCTAAAATTATTGCTAAAATACATGCAAATACATATTAAATATTGTTAGTAAACTATTGACAAGAAAAAGAAAAGATATAATAAGAGTAGATTTATCATTTATCCAATTGAATTATATTGTCTGCAGTTCGCACAATGCAATCAGCTTATAACTAGAATGCTATCACAGTAAGTCATTTAAGGGCGATTGTATACTCTGATACGCTGATTGGCTAAGAGCGTTGTGTTTAGATATAACTCGAAAGTAAACAGGGAAATTTCTATAGTCTTTTAGTTTTTCTTTGTGCTTTATCATATACAAAAATATGTAAAGCATTTTCCCTGTTGATATTTTTCGAGTATTTAGTAAGCATTTCGAGTCGAAACATGCATGGTTCGTTTGGATCGAATTCAATCGCTAAAATACTAGCTACATAAAAAACGCGGTGGGAGTTGACTTGCATGTAGCTCTATGATTCTATAAACGCGTTAAGAGTTTTGACCAGAACGACCTAATGCTTTTAAACAGGTAGCTCTTTCACAGCTTTTCGTACACTGGTCTTTAGTGTTGCTTTCTCCTTACGTATAATCAAGGCAGAACATTTTTTTCTCGAAAACGTAGCTATATGTAGCAAATTAGATGGCATCAAAAATGGAAAGTTCTGGCTTCATGAGGAGAGATTAGTTCTCTTGTTAATGCAGTTGTCCACTATAAAGCTAAATGTAATCACTTATTCTAAAGCTCTTGTTTGAAGGAAAAATAACTTACTTAATAACAATGCACATATGCAAAAATAAGACAAATAAGATAAAGTAGACATCTTATGTTCTTGATATTCAAGATAAAACAAAAGTGTAACTGACCGAGCCTTTGGTCTATAGACCAAATGTATATATAATTATACAAAAATAATTGTATTTAAGATGAAGTTTTTACACGAAATTAAATATTACATACACATAAAGTTAGGACCATGAGTATTTATACACTTATAATATGATGTAAGGATTGGGAAACTTCGTGACAATGTTATAAGCGTACGTTATAATTTATTTTTTTACAAGCGAATTTTTTCCTACTAGCCTAGATATATTACATAGTTTAAGCTACATCAATAAAATGATCTTTCTTAATAACAACGTAATATTTTTTACTTATCAAATTTGTGGATATTTTCGATAGCCCCCTCCCCCCCCCCTTATAGTTAACTATATATTAACTATATGCTCTCAAATCATGCATTCTCAAATCACTCTCAAATCACATTTTTGCGTGCGATTCACCTTTTTTGTACAAAAAAAACTTCGTAGCAAACGTATTCATTGAAAAGTTATTTCAGACAAGAGTTTACCTATTTTCTATCGGTATAAAATTTATTTTGCATCAGTGATTATTCGGTATGTCTATTTATATATATATATATATGTATATAGCTATATGACTTATCGAAATATTCTTTAGGCCTAACCTAGATTAAGAATTACTTGCCGGTCGCATGCCATGCTTTCTCAGGATCAAATTAGCGTTTCTGGTTTGAAGCAACGATAATTAAAATATGTTTTGGTGGTTGAGAAATGCCAGGGTTTTAATGAACAATGTGAAATACGAAAGCTCGAAATTTTCATTGTTTTTAAGATAGCTGTAATATATATAACTCGATGAAATTATGTCTTATTATAGTATTAACCGACGGTAACTGTTTTTATACCAATTACTAGATAAAGTGTCGTGGAATCTACATTTTTCGTGTTGCATTTTTTAGTCTATTGTTTAGTATTCGTCATATAGATCGACGTGTAATAATTATAGGCTTTATGGTATACTAAAATATAACTACATTACGTCAAATAGCTACAATATATAGTTATCTGATACACGTTAATACTTACAGGTTGGACTTGGACTGAAGATTCTTTGTCGAGTATAGAAGTAGCTAAAGAATTGTATGCGGATATGTTTTATACTTTACTTTATAAGTGCAGATGATGTCCGACCCAATGGGGGTTAAAGGAATACCAAATGATTTTCCGTGCAGGATTGCGTGATCCATGCACGCGGGATGTTGCGAGACTTTCGGAAAGCGTGAAAATACACGAGCCGTAGGCGAGTGTATTTTCACGCTTTCCGAAAGTCTCGCAACATCCCGCGTGCATGGATCACGCAATCCTGCACGGAAAATCATTTGGTAATTGTTTTATAAAATAACTGTAGTGAAACAACGGTTAACTTTATTAAAATTAAATTTCGCGTGCAGGATTGTCTAAAACGCGTGCAGGATTGTCTGATCCTGCACGGCTATTGACCAATCACATTGCGTGTTTCACTATAGTTATTATATAAAACCTTTTTACGAATGACGTCGTTATAATCGTTCATGCATGCAAATAATAATTACTCCGGCGTGATCGACGGAGTTGAAACTTCGCCTTATAGTTTTTTTTTTTTTTTGGTTTCTGTTTTTTTTTATTTTTGTCGTCGCAAGTGTGTTTTGGCGCGAAATCTACTAGTAATTGAAATGTGTCTGTGACCGTATTTATCCACGTCACAGTTTAGTCTCCCAAGAGTTGTGGTGCACAGCTTTGGCTAATTTTCCGATGCGCGATTCGATTTCGCTCGCATAATACGGCAATTCCTCCAAGAAAAACAATTAAATCGTTCTTTTGATGTTGTTCGATTAAGTTTAGATTTTTTAATTGGGGTCAGAGTATATTTAATACTCACATGTACATTCTGGTCCTATTCAAGTTAATAATATCGCTGCTATTTTGCCGTTTAACAAGATGATGTGCATGGTCGTGTATGAGCGCGTTGATACGTCGCAGACTCGCAGTTTGCACAGGATTGAAGATTTGATATAACTATATAAGCGCGAATTTCAAAGACAAAGTTTAGGACAAAGTGAACGTATCATGCGGTTTATTTACATTTTTGAACAATTGAACTTTTATACTTTTATACTAAATACGACGTGCTTCTGAATTTCACGATCGAATAACATTTAGGTTGGCGAGGCATCTAAATGAGTATGAACTGTTTATGTTCAGAAGCTTTATGTTCACATTGAAGACTGGCACATGCACGGCATGCCGAAGTTAACGCTAGACAAGCGTCTTGTTCCAATTACTTCTGCTCTCAATGACACCTTGATGATCAAAATTAACTATTTTTGTTCCTGGTTTTTCGGTACTCCTGGCTTAATTTAATTACGCCGGTCATATTTGCGATAATTATGGTATTAAAATATCAATATTTCTTCTAAATAGTCGCATTTAGTACCCGCTCATAATTATATGACCACTGAAGCACTACATTCCAGAAACAACTTAGATTGGTCGGCATGAACACATTATATTGGAAACACTGGAACACACAAAAAACACAATGTGTATATTTATATTTATAATTCCAATCCATGCGAGGTCCTAATATACGGGGTATATCTTTGAATCTATATTGTATTTTTACCAAAATAACTTTGAATCCTTATTATTTCCCAAATTTTGCCGTAAGTGTACAATCATTTGTGCTCCGTTTGCACTTTAGTCAAATAAAATACCTAGGACGATTATGAGACTTTTTTCTTTGCTTTATCATCTTCTATTCATATTTAACTTACCTTGGACGTCTTATAAGCGTTTGCATCCATATATTGAAAGTTAGAAACGGAGAAATTTGACACGTAAGAATTTACCGGCGACTGGCCATCCTACAGTAGTTGCATGCAACATTTGATCATTGTATCATTGATAACCGATGGATTGTCAGCGCTGCCCATTGTTAAAATAGCGATCGAAAGTTTTTGAAACTGGTTTCGTAATATAACATTTATAGTACGCGCGTGCTGAATGGTCCGAAGAAGCGTGTTTCTATAACTGTATAGAAACACGGGCCGAACTTGACAAGCGAAGCGATGTAATGAGAATTTATAACTGAATCGAATTATGTCATTTGTACAAAATCTTTTTATTGAGTTCTATTATAAAAGAAATAGAAAACATCGTTACCCGTGTTTCTATACTCCCAAACTCCCACGCGTGTTTCTATAACTGTATAGAAACACGGAAAATGTTTTCTATTTCTTAATGTCAC
Source organism: Dendronephthya gigantea (assembly GCF_004324835.1). Lineage (NCBI taxonomy): Eukaryota > Metazoa > Cnidaria > Anthozoa > Malacalcyonacea > Nephtheidae > Dendronephthya > Dendronephthya gigantea. The sequence continues at coordinate 26,317 of NW_021163329.1, read as the reverse complement.
CCCTAAACGTTACACGTGTGTATGCACAACAAAATTTCTATGACAAATTTTTCTTTGAAAAGTTTTATTTGCTCATGTGAACGTGCCAACAAGTTTACTTTATTAATTAAAATTAGGCCGGTTCGCGCCCCTGTTTGTAGCGTTAAATAATAGCATTATGTAGGGCTTCTTTGAAGACTAAGACTATAGTTATGATACAATAAATATGCATACGACGGTGGAAGTTGTATCATAGGAAAAGTCCAAGACATCAATAAACTTGAGGTGAATTCTTAGTCCCGTTTCTTTGTTGAATCAATATTATTTCGACTAGTACGACCACATTGGTTTAAACTAGGTTGAATCCTTATCGAACGATACTCTTTACCTAACGCCTCTATACTCTGAAGTAGATTTGGACAATAGTAGACATCATCGTCAGGGTCTTTATTGCTTACAATAGCAAATGGAAAATTTTTACCTTTATCTACAATGTAAACCAAAGAGCCCGAATCGCCTTTCTCGGCAAAGTCGTTCCCCCCAGTCCCTCGAATTCTATAAAAACCGTTGTTCATACCATTTGATTTTGCTCCACTTATTGCATAGAGTTCTCCTTCTGTTTCTTTAGTTACCGAACCAAATTTTTTTACTTTGGGGAATATGTTCTTACCCTTTTTCTTGTACTCCTTATATATTTCTCCGACTTCTTTTTTACCAAGCAATTCTGATTCAACTCCATCTTTAAGAAGAGTAATGGCGTCATTGCACTTTAGCTCTGGTGCAAGCTCGATAAGGGCAATATCATTTTTGTCGTCGTACAAGCCACATCCAAAATTGCCTAATTCTGTATCTTTGTTGATATAATGACACTTGGTGCCAACACAACCAACTGAGGCGTTTGAGCCACAGTCCACCTTTAGTGCGTCGTGTGCATCGTGTATGAATTCGGGTAATTCACTCTGGCAGTAGCAGACATGGTAGCAGATGACTGCGTAGTGGTAATTTGTGTCTGATATCCGAGTGGCAAGGATTCCTATTGTTCCACGTTCTTTATTTTGAACGTAGAGGGAATCACCTGAACTAGGTTTTCGAAGAAAACAAGAGGAAGTTCGTGACTTTCTGGGATAAAATCAACAAACGAGGCAATTTTAACATCAAAGAGTTTCTTTAGGTCTTTCATGGAAGGCACTGTGCTTCGTGCGTAGGTGATGAATATTTGCCAGGAATTCTCAGGCTCACTTGTGGCACTGATATACAAATCTTTAGGCCTAGGGAATCTGAAAATCACATAAACACAGCGAATGAGTCTGTAATTCGTTCTAATTTGGTATTCGGAGGTTTTAATATTGTTGTATATGGTTCATACAAGCAACCCCTTCCCTTTTCTCCGCGGTTTTTACGAGGTGGTCGAAGGACTTGGGACAAAAGGGTTACAATGCTGTTCACCAAAAATTTTCTTAATACATTATGATTATAGTTGTGCCCTTCTCCCTCAAGATTTGGAACGCTTAACTCAAAATCCAGGTTTTGATTGTTCGATGGCCCAGTTTTGAGAAGCTCCTAGCTTTCAAATTCAAAAGTAATGCTTATTATAGAGGTTATATCATTCAGGACACGCTTTTTTCATTGTCAAATTGATTCGGGCTTTTTAATGAAGTAAATTTTACCTTTCACTTATCAACTCATTGACATAAATCTCTTTCATGTCATAATTCTCGTCAAGCACGTTTTCATCAAACCATTCATCTTTTGATTCTATTGGTTAATATAAATGAAAACGTTTGAATCGTTTTTGGACCTACGAGAGTATGAAGCAATGCAAATGGCGTAAAAACGAACCTTTTTTATTATTATTATTATTATTGGGTAAAATACACAGTTCTAGTAGCTACTACCAGCTAAATTGTTATGTGCATTACAATAACAAGTCTATATTTAAACTATGATAACAATAAAAGACTACATTAAAGCTATATATACTATAAGAAGATTACTACACCTAAGATAAAAATTCATTATACTTTAAGATTGCATAAGTAATTGGGCTGTTCTTAAATCGTTCTGTATTTGCCTTATAATTATAGTACTTTTGAATATTTAGTCTTGTTTCCCTCTTTCTAATTTCTCCAATTCTCTTTGGAAGTAACTTATGCAGTTTGTGGTCTACATTCGACATATCCTTAATTAGGTCTATGCACATGCGGTCTCTCCGATTCTCCAAACTTTCTATTTCTGCAATATGAAGATTCTCATCATAATCATCATTCTTGTAAATTATCCTCAATGCTCGTTTTTGAATCCGTTCAATATCTCTACACTGTTCCTTAGTAATCCCTTCATGCCATACCTGAGCTCCATATTCAAGGACTGGTCTGATGACTGTGATGTAAAATTTTTTTAATTCATCAGGAATTGCACCATATGATTTTAATACTTTAAGAAGGAATAGTCGCTTAGCAGCCTTTTTTACTATCTTCTCTGTATTTGTCTTCCACTTCAAATCATCATCAATCCAAAGACCCAATAGTTTATACGTACTAACCCTTTCAATCGTGTGGTTATTAATTTTCACCGGTGGTATGACAGTTTTATTCCTTCTTAAATCGATGAGCATTTCTCTACACTTTTTCAAGTTTAATTCCATTTTTTGTTCCTTAGTGAACTTCGCAACTTGGCTCATGTTCCTTGTAGCGTTGCCAATGACATAACCTGACGTGTGATTTTTTATATCTATGATTTCAGAGATTGTGGTATCGTCCATAAATATTGATACATCATCGTCGTCCTCATTACCTTCAAAATCTTCACCAGATACTTCTGATTGTTTCAATACTGAAGGAAGTCCATTTAAGTGCACAATAAATGCAACAGGTCCTATTTTGCTACCTTGAGGTACACCTCCATTTATAGTATATCTTTCAGATAACTCGTTTCCAAATTTCGTAACTTGACTTCTACCACTCAAATACGATGCAAGCCATGATATCAGTGCTGGTCGAATGCCAATTTTAGAACAATTTTCAAGCAATATATTATGATCAATAAGATCATAAGCTTTGCGGAAGTCTAGAGACATTAGCCTAATTACGAAGCCAGGGGCATCCAGAGCCTTCTGCCACTTATGGACCAAGTATATTAGGGCAAGAACGGCAGACGATCCAGGCTGTCCTCCATACTGTGCTTTCGAAATTTTTCCTTCAACATCCTCGTTTATCCATTTAACTACATATGATTCTTGAAGCTTAGAAATTACACTTGTTAGTGCAATGGGGCGTAATTGTTCAGCGCTAGTACAAGATACACATTTTGGGATTGGTATGACCCCAAATTCTTTCCAGGTGGTTGGGAAACACTTTGATTTGAAGGATTCATTAAAGATGTGCGTGAGTGGTATTGCGAAAGCCTCCGCAAATATCTGGGATCATTTAAACCAGATGCCTTGTTAGTTTTTAAGTTTCTCAATTTGGTCAAAACGGATTCTTTCGTAATTATGGGTAAGGACTCACCCGCGCCATATTCAAACCACCTTTCATGGACGTCGGGAAAATCTTCTGTCAAACTTGCAAAGAAATTGTTAATATAATTAGCAGTTTCCTTATCATTCATTGTAGCTTGACTTTCAGGGTCACTTAGGAAAAACTTTGAAGATTTGTTTCTGCCCGTTAATTGACTGATATTCTTCCACCATTTTGAGCTGTTTTTATTACAGTTGCCTAAAATCTTATCTTTATGCTTCGCTTTTGCTAACCGGGTTTCACGTTTTACTTAATTCCTAAGTGATCTGAACAATATAAGATTCCCTTGTTTAAATGCTTTGTTCCTCGCACTAATCAATTTCTTTAAATTTACGGTTATAAAGTATTTGTCGTTATCATGGATTTTGACAGTTTTTGTAGGAAAGAAATCATTTATCATAGTGTTAGTAGCTGCCAAGAACTCCTCAAGTTTGTCGTCGACAGTGTCTGCACAGATTACATTTTCCCATTCGTAAGAGGCCAAAAACGAGCGAAAATTTTCCAAAGCAGATGACTTTAATGGTCTTACAGTCACTTTCTTTGTTACATTGTTTCCTGGACGTTGTATTTGGGGACACCAGACTACCATATTGTGATCCGCGGATGCTAGTGGGGCGATGATTTCGGGGTCTTTATAAAGGGATTTTATATTGGTAAAAATGAGATCCAAAATACTATTTTTTCTTGTCGCTTTATTAATTACCTGTTTGAGATGGTAATGGGTATTAAAAACTCTTGATCTAAACCCATTACTGCTTGGATTAAAATCTCCCGCAATAATAAGGGCAGTATCGCAACTTTCCAACATTAGGGTATCGTAACAGGACTGGAAATACTCGTAGAAGATTTCCAAGTCATTAGATGAGAGGGATGGTGGGAGATAAATACATGCTAAGGCGAATCGTGATATTTTTCTAGGCAACCACGTTGGTCTAGCGGTCATCCACAAACATTCAAATAATGAACTATTAAGATCATTTCTAATTTTCACAGGAATATTGTCATTATTATAGAGGGCAACGCCACCGCCACGAGTTCCCACTCTATCATTCCTAAAGACGTTATAGCCACCAATATGAATTGCTTCATTCGGGATATCTTCAGAGAGCCATGTTTCAGATACAAAAATCATATCTGATTTATGGTTTTCAATATGAAAACCATAACGTAACGCTTCTCTTTCTGTTGTGACAGCTAGCGAGACTGTGCGTCCAAGCACGCTTCAACAACCAAGACAATCAAATGTTCCCCAGCTTACCGCGGGCAACAACTACAGAAATTTCGTGGCAAGGCACAATTTTTCAGGGCAGCGACCAAGATCTCAATCTTCCCGTCGACCCAGACAACCAAGTAAAATTGACAACAGGCCTTTCATGCGTGATCTGATTTTGTTTGATGGTCCAGACACAGTACATGTTCCAAGACAAGGATCTCGTTTAGCATTAATGGAAAATGGCCATGTTGTTTCAGCATGCAGATTTACTAAGGGAGTGACAGCCGCTCAATGATAGCCGTCCCAGGTAGGCGGGATCATATAAACAGGCCCTTAAAGGGGGGGGGGGGCGGCTGAACGTGTAAAGCCAGCTAGCGCACAACGTTATCCCAACATTATCTAAAGGTTTTATATAGGTTAAGTCATGACTTGACTTTATTTAAACGTTCCCGCCACTTTGTTCAAATAGGAACACCTTGTTTCAACGTTGGTCGGACGTTGTCGATTAACGTCCTTTATGAGATTGTACTCATTGTAGAAGTGCTATATTCTGACCTTGCCGCATGCTTGGCTAAATGTTGCGCAATCATGTTTGATGACTGAGCTTTCTCGTTGCACTAATGTTATATTCCAACGTTGTAGTCACGTTCGACTAGAGGTAAAAAAAATGTTGCAAAAACGATAATTTTCTATTTACATTATGGCGAAACTTTGAAACATTTATCAGAAGTGAATTGGATTCGACAAAATTAGACCGAGTGAATAGAGCTTTATAACTAAGTAATATTTTCACGGGATCGTGTATAACTTGGGATACAGTGAATTCTGATATGGTCACTATTATATTAATTCAAATTTATTCCGTTGCGTCATGCGCGATGAAAATACATGGGACATGTCCCAGTGCTCGGAAGCTTTCGTCCAATTGCATGGATAATGCTTTTCTATGCTTTCCAAAGAACGAAGCTATGTTATTGGTTGAAACAGAAATGTATTGTAAAGTTCAACCAATGAAAATCATTCTTGCATGCGAGGAGCTGCGAGCCTGGGACACTACCCCGGGGGGACCAGTTTTTTTAAGACATACATCTATCTCGTTTGCTTTGCATCTCTGTTATTAGTTTCGTAAGTATGTATAGCGTGCCTCTTATTCTCTTTGACATTTGGGCTTTTATATAAGTTATAACTTCGTGTTAAGTAATTCAAAAAGTTTTTTAGAAAGTGTAATTTGAATTTTGATGGGACAAATATCAATATGCAATATGAAACCATTTATATACCAAAGAACAACGAAATATTAGCACAGCCGTTTCAAACTGTCAAGCTAAATAGCTACACTGTACTGCTCATCAATGGTGAATGATTTGGAAAATCTTACAATTTTGGAACATGCTTCGTTTTACAAGCAAATCTACCGAGTCGAAGTCATTAATTTGTCCTTTTAGTATGTAATAATGTACATTTTCACTAAAAATTAAAGCACAACTAAGCGTCATGACAGATTACAGATTCTTGAAGACATTTCACAACATCAAAACTTGTCTAACATCGAATTATCCGCTAAATATTTTGGTTACTGAAATTTTCTGTTCTATCTTCACAGAAATTTGATTCTTGAATTCAATTCTCAAATGAACTGATTGAACCGCAAACAAATATCGTCTCCCAGCTTCGCAAATGAAAAAGAATGACTTTGTAATGCTATTTTTTATTAGCATTTAAAAATTGATCAATCGACAAGAAACATGCCGAAAAGTTATTGTTAAGCTTTTTGACAGCATTGAGATTTATCTATGTTGTTCAGCCAAGCACCATTTCCGCGTGTGAGACCAGTGTTGTAAAAACCAGCCTTGGAAGCCATCATTTAGATGCCTCGCCAACCTAAATGTTATTCGATCGCGAAATTCAGAAGCACATCGTACTTTAAAAGTATAGAAGTTCAATTGTTCAAATCCAATGTTGAGCAAAGTTACGTTAGGCTCGGTGGGATTTTTTGAACTGTTGCCTGCACAGTCATGTCATTGGTAAAAAGTGGCGCAAACGCCCTTGAAAATATTGCTTCAAATGCTGGGGCTAATTTATTGGGAGACATTTCCTCAGGAAGAAATGTAAAAGCTGCGTTAAAGAACCGAGGAAAGGAAGCCGTAAACATTGCAAAAGGGAGAGCAGTTAATCAACTTCTTTTCCTTTTGATCATTCTCCTTAAGCTCCTCATTAGTGGATAAACGAACTGTGGGAACGGTACTGTGTATTTGATGTTTCAAATTTAAGGTAACGTCCCATATTTGCGTTAAATAGTTTCTGCTTCTCGTCATCATCGAGATCATTAGGATAAAGGAGTTGTGACATCTTCGTATCTTTTTGTAACAAGCTGCGAACGATTGAAGATTTGCTTCAACCTGTTCAAACCTGTTAAACACGTCTTCCGGAACAATATCATACGCTTTTAGTGTTGTCAATAAGCTATATATACTTAATACGCTTAAAACACGAGGTAAAATAGCCGCTAGTAAACTTCCACCCTTTTGAGTTAATAGGCGTTTTTTCTTAACAGGAGTTTTTTGCTAGCTAACGCTTTGAGATGTTTCTTGTATAGAGATAAACGCTGCTTCTGACCCTTGTTCAAAGGTATAGTCGCTTTTAACACACTGAAGCAGCACTCGCAAATGCTCAACAAAACCTCCCCATGCAGGCCCATGTAGTGATACAGCGTTTCGAATTTTTGGTTTACACTATGCGAGGATTTGCAAGTAAGTTAAATTACCCTTCACTCTCTTCGACATGGAGTCAAATGAAATTGTTTGTGATGAACTTAGAGTTTTATGTTTGCTTTTGATAATCACCAAAAGTAAAATTTTGAGTATTTCCGTATAACATTGTATATTATTTTTTACTGCTTAATGAATATGTTGTTGTCTACATTAATCAAGCTGTCTCATTTACAGTAAACGCCAATCATTTTACATAGGCGTGTCCGCCATTACTAATTACATAGACTACGTATGTGGTTGTGGATTAAATAAATTACCAACGTTTAAACGGGGGAGCCGTGTTGTGAGGCAGGTAGATATGAGGCGAAACAATCTATCCTCAATCGATAACACTGTAATGATAATTTGGCCAAATATTGTTATGATCGATGTACGTCAAAACCCTTTGGTATGTGCAAACATAAGTATAACGCTAATGAAAGTAAGGTCGGACTGCAAATAACCTACACCAAAGAAGACCCGAGAGATTCAATACACCACAGCTACAAACACCCATGTCTCTACCCTAAACATGCCACCCATTGTATCCGTTTATAGTACCCTAAAATTAAATACACCCAGCATTAATTATGAAACTCCCGCCGTTTCCGCCTCCCATAATTTTTCCCCAGCCTCAATCCGACCTTCACCTACGACAAAAGACGGCGTCTTTCCCTGTGCTAGCTCCTTTCTTACACACTCAACTTCCTACCTTGAAACCCTAACCCCTACCTACGCCGAGAATTTTCATCGTTTCCTTTGTCAACCGCTGCGTCAGTCTGATCGTTGTTGTTGTTTTCGGTCCGATCGTTGTTGCTCTGCCCGAAGTCGAAATCAAGGTCGAGGTCGTCTAGCGGGTCCGGAGCACCGTTGGCATTGACATTGCTTTGTGTACTGTTAGTGTCGCTTCACATACTGTTGGCATTGACGTTGCTTTGTGTACTGTTAGTGTCGCTTCGCATACTGTTGGCATTGACGTAGATTTGTGTACTGTTAGTGTCGCTTCGCATACTGTTGGCATTGACGTTGCTTTGTGTACTGTTAGTGTCGCTTCGCATTCTGTTGGCAATAGAATCGTCCCCCAAACTGTTTATGCCCTTCCCCAGACGCTCGATCTCTTGCTGAATCTCGTCCTCGATGCTCATAATGTCGCTCACCTCGGTTAGCGAGCTGGTCCACGAGGCCATGTTTAGACCACTGTCATCAAACAGCCTTAATCTCCAGTCCATTGTTTTCATTACGTCTTTTACGTGCGGGTTCGCTTTCGTTATCTCGCGATAAACTTTTGAGTACTCAAAAAAAATATGGATATTTTCTCTTTAGCCAAACACTCAGGGGCTTGTTGAACTTCTCGTCGTCGCGTACTCTTTTCTTCCTTAACTTTTCTCGCTCGTTTCTGCTAATTGTACTCTTCTTACGCCCCATAATCATACCAAAAAATATGTGGTTTAAAAATCTAATCGACGCCTTTTATAGCAAAAAAGAGGATAACCAAATATAAAAAATACAGCCAATCATTAGCGGTATTAGCGGTCGGACGTCCACGTGCAAAATTATACTTTTAATTATAATTATTATTATTTTATTATTGTTTATTATTATTTTTTTATTTTAGTAAAATTGAGGATAGATTGAGGATAGATCCTCGAGCGGACGTATGAGGACAAACTTTTAGAACATTTTTTATGCATGTGCATTAAAGTACGTGTTATAAAAGGAATAAAAGCACGTTGAAAAACCATTTTACCGTCATGGAGAACTTTGTTGCGCTTATAGATATGGACGGATTCAGAATTGCGAAAAAATTCTATTGTAAAGAATTGGGGCTAATCGGGCTCAATTACGAGGAAGCGATGTCATTCCTATTCGAGATACCTTTTGAATGGGGGGATTTAAACGAGAAGGACAAAAAACAATGCCTATATGTTATTAACTATATCCACAAACTGCCGTTCAACGGAGCAGAAATACATAAAGCGAGCGAAATTGACAGTATTGTTAAATCCTTTTACGAAAGCGTAAAAATAAACGATGAAAGTAGTATGGGTTACAAAGGCGGAAACATAGAAAAAGAGCTCCTGTCGAAACTCAGAATCCCCAATGTTAACCTAGAAATATTTGGCTGCCCAAAATCTGCTCAGTATATACCGTGGATACTGGCCGATCCGACCAACACCTCCAATGCGTGGATGGAAACATGCAGTCATCATAACTCCACCAATGCATACGAACACTGTCCTAAAGCAGAGCTGAAAAATATAAACAATTGGATCGAAGGCTATAAAAAAGCATCTCAATATGTATACCGTGGCGCATTGTAAATAATTGTTTATAGTTTGTAAATATATTGTTTAATAGTTTGTAAATATATTGAATATACTAAATATATTGTTTATTTTTTTCTGAACTAAAAAAAGGTCCATCAAACATGTCCATCTATCCACTCTATCCCATCTCCTAGGTTCTTTGAAAATCACTATGTCTTTTAATATACTACCATTCTCGTTGCATACTTCATATGAGTTAAAAAAGCCGTTTAGCGGACAAATAAAATCCGGCCGTTCTCAGTCCAATAAAATTCATGACCTCTCCCATAATGTTGATGTAAGCCCATCTTAACCCCATCTCGTATCAATTTATAACTTTGATTCCTTAGACACACACTCGTCAAATTGAACAATAATATTGCAATCAAACATCCCCGTCGGTAACCTCAAAACAAGTTTATGTCTCCAAATACTTGCATATTGCTTAAACAAGCGAGACACATGAGTTGTAAAATAAATTGGAATCTCAACACAATATTTCCCCGGAGAAATATTCACATACTCAGTAAGAATCTCCCGCACATCAGTTTTGAACATGTGATGAACAAAATATATAAACACAGGTCTCAATACCTGCACTAACGGATTTCTAAATGTGTGAACTCTCAAAACACGTACAAAACATAAAAGAGAATCAATATCCAACAGTCGAATGTAAGATTGATGAAATACAAATATATTCTTAATTTCCTTTGTAGTTGGCTCTTTAATATTAAGTATAACATCTTGAATCTTGTTTAATACTGCGTTTATGTTCATCGTGTCATAATAACTGATTACTATAAAAACATGCTGCTTTATACATGCTGCTTTATACACGTGCTTTATTTTTTAAACACGTGCATTTAAAAACGTATGTCACGTATATCACGTGCAAATTGAGATGAAAAATACCAACTCAAACATACCCTTACTAATCTGTCACATCTCTTAGTATGTCTAAAAAATAACACCTTTTCTAATACATTGGCAACATTACCACATAACAAAAAAAATTTTCAATGACGAACTTTGTAAAATAACATGTGTCGTAATTGTATAATTAATGCGTGGGCGATTCATGTCATTATAAAGAGTCTTCACCGTATCTCGTATCTCTTTATAATTAGGATTCCTCATTTGCATTCCGTAAAGTTTACCATAAATTTGAACGATCATCGTACAGTTAAACATGTTCCTCGGTACCCTCAAAACAATCATGTTTTTAAAAGTATCTATATATTGGTAATATATAGGTGACGTAAAATAAATTGGGACCTCCACACAACATTTTCCGGGACATATATGAACATAATCTATAAGAATCTCCTTCATGTCTCTGCTCAATAAGTACTGAACCATATACATGAACATTAATCTCAGCGCCTGCACCAGCTCATTTCTAAACAGACGAGCTCTCAAAACAAGCACAAAATGTTAAAAGAGAATCCATATATCCAAAGGACGAATCAACAACGACCCAATACCAAAAAACATACGTATAATATCCCGTCTCGTTGGACATTTTATATTAATGACAATACTTTGAATCGGATTAACAATAACACTAACATAACCTATATCTTTCACACTCCCCATCGTAATACAAATAAGAATTAAAAATATAAAAAACATAAAAATTAAACATTTTATAAAAAACACGTTAAAAAACACACGTGCATAAATATGTAAAAGCACGGTTCTTTTAAAAAAGTACACGTGCATAAATATGACGTCATAATCCCTTAATCCTTAATCCACGAACCTCGTAAAAACACGTGTATAAATGACGAGAAAAATGCTGATGTCAGCAATCCCACGTAAGCCCACGAAAGCGCACGGTCATAACTATTAATATAATTTTTATATGGCAACAGATTAGCTTATCTAGTTTGCGATTATACCGTTCTTATCTCGACACGACCAAAACTGGCCGAGTTATCGTCTTTTAAAAATTGTTGCTCGAAATCAAATTTTTCCGCTGATGGGAATTCGAAGTGAGACCTCCGGACAAAAGAAAATGCAAATTTTATTAAATCGACAAACTGTTATGTAGCAAAATTTACATAAATCCCCGTTCATTTAATAACGAGTTCAGGGTCCTATGCCTTCAACATGTCCTCCGTTTCTGTCGTCTGTCCAAGGTCCAAAACAAAGTCGAGATCATCTAACGGATCTGGAGAGGGTTGTTTATCGTCGCTACCGCTTTGCACAGTCGCTTCCGGAGAGGGTTGTTTATCTTCGCTACTGCTTTGCATTGTCGCTTCCTCAAGACTATTTATATCTTTCTCCAAATGTTCAATCTCCTGCTGAATCTGATCCTCGATGGTTATAATATCGTTCACCTCGGTTATTGAACTGGTCAACGAAGTCATATCTAAACCGCCGTCATCGAACAATCTTAATCTCCAATTGTTTTCGATATGTCTTTTATATGTGGATTCATCTTCATTATCTCGCGATAAACCTTAGAGTATTCAAAAAAAATATGCGGATATTTTCTCTTTATCTAAATACTCGAAGGCATATTAAATTTCTCGTCGTCGCGTATTCTTTTCTTTCTTAATTTCTCTCGCTCGTTTCTACTTATCAAGCTCTTCTTACGCCCCATAACGATATAAAAATATATGTGAGCTAAAAAATTCAGTTGTCGCCTTTTATAGAAAAAAAGAGGGTAACCAAATATCAAAAAACAACCAATCATGATGCGTATTGGCGGTCGGACGTATAAGGACAAATTTTGGACCCTTTTTTAATGCACGTGCCTATAAAAAGGCGAGAACACCCATTAAAAATCACTCTTTACCGTCATGGAAAACGTTGTGCCTCTCATCGATATGGACGGATTCCGAATCAACAAAAAGTTCTATTGTAAAGAGCTAGGTCTAATGGGGCTAGACTACACAGAAGCTATGTCCTTCCTATTTGAAATTCCTGTCGCGTGGAAAAATCTGAACGAAAAAGATAAAAAACAATGTGTATTTGTGATGAAACACGTCCATAAATTACCCTACAACGGACCGTTCAACGGCGCTAAAATACGCAAAACAAATGAGATTGAAAGCGTCGTCAACTCCTTCTATCAAAGCGTAAAAATTGACGAAGAGAGTAGCATGGGGTATAAAGGAGGTGTTATAGAAAAAGAACTACTAACGAAACTGGAAATCCCGAACATCAATTTAGAAATATTTGGAGCTCCGAAACCAAAACAGTATGTACCTTGGATCGTGGCAAACCCCGCAGCAAATGAACATGAACTTTTAAAAACATGTGGAAACCATGATGAATCAGCAATCAACGCATACGAACATTGCGCAAAGGCAGAATTACAAATATTAAACCACTGTATTTCCGAATACAAAAAACATCCGAATACATATTCGGTAAAGCTTTGTAAATAACTTTGTAAATATTGTAAATATTTTGTAAATACTTTGTCAAGATTCAAACTTTTATAAATACACTGTTTTAACAAAGAGCATTGGTTTATTTTAATTAAGTTTATAAATACATTTGAACTTAAAAAAGGTCCCTCAAACATGTCCATTAGTTCAATTCTCGCTACTCTATCCCATCTCCTTGGTTCTTTGAAAATCACTATATCTTTTAATATATTACCAACCCCGTCGCATACTTAATACGCCGTAAAAAATCCATTCAATTCTACACTCTGTCCGATAAAATTCATGCTTTCTGCCATAACGTCAATGTAAACACTCTTAACCCCCACCCCGTATCGATTTATAACTTTGATTCCTTAGACATGCACCATAAAGACACTTGTCAATTTGAACAATTATCTTGCAGTCAAACATTCCTGTCGGTAACCTCAAAACAAGTTTATGTCTCCAAATACTTGCATATTGTTTAAATAAAGAAGACTCATGAGTTGTAAAATAAATCGGAATCTCAACACAATATTTCCCGCGGGGAATATTTACATATTCCGTAAGAATCTCACGTACATCCGTTTTGAACATATGATAAACAAAATACATACACACGGATCTCAACGCCTGCACTAATAAATTTCTTAACATATGAACTCTCAAAACACGTACAAAAAAAAGAGAATCAATATCCAGCGGTCGTATGTAAGATTGTTGAAATACAAATATATTCTTAACATCCCTTGCAGTAGGCTCTTTAATGTTAAGTATAACATCTTGAATCTTGTTTAATACAACGTTTATGTTCATCGTGTCATAATAACCAATCGCAATAAAAAACACATAACTTTATACCAGGGCGCTTATATAGAGGGCGGTGAAACGCGCTTACTGCGCGCCGATCGATGTGTGATGCGGAAGTAGACTGGCACGAGCGTGATTTTGTCAAAAATTTAGGCAAAAGTGGCCAGGAGTGTGCTTGTGATTGTTGTTATATTTTCGCTATTTTGTCAACGAAGATTGATTTTTTTATGGAGTTTTTGGATTGTAATGACCAAGTGGAGACTAGTGCATCATTTAAAAACGTTTATAGCAGATACAGTTGAAATCTAGAAAGAATTTTGAAGAAAATGACTCGTACGTTGGATTACTTCGATGGAGGGAATGTTTCACAGAAGTGTTTGAACATGTTGTCAAGTCGTCCATACTTCGATATTCAGGTGTGTAAAATTTTTAGTGATGGTAGATTACGTGATCACATTTTCATTATAATTAAAGTTGAGCAATCGCATCGCTAACCATTTAAAAATCAGGTCTGTTTTGCCGTTAAATTTTGGCTTCTTTTGAGTCATTTCACACCAATTGAAAGAAACAAAGTCAATATTTCGCATAGGTTATGTCCTTTCATACTACTGCAATAATTTAATAAACTTTTTATACCATTTAGCTGAAGTAACTGTAAACTATAGAGAGTTTTTGTCCCTTGGTCATTTCGTTATCGTATGAGGCGCTTTGACGTATCGAGAGCGCAATGTGGTGAAAAATATCGTATTAACTACCAAATTATATGATTAATAAGCCAAGATGTCTGTAATTAGAATTCGTTGTGAAAAAGCAAATTAGAGTTGAGCAATTCTTAAAATCCATTTATGAATGTTACGTATCGTTAAAACTCTAAGTAACTTCTTGCATTCTATCGAACGTGAAAGTATGTGTTCGGAAGATTTTAAAATCAACCAACTCGTCATGTCTTGCGAAAACAACGGTAAATGGAAAACATTGTTTGTCAGTCTTAAAAACGTTTGCGATTCAGCATTAAAAACATTAAAAATGACTGATGCTTCCTGTAAAAGACGAGCTTGTGAGCAACTTGCTTCACCTGGAAAGAAAGCTAAAGGTTTAGTTGATAGTGAAGGGGAAACGTCAGCAATGACTGACGAAATTGACCTTAATCAACGATTGCAGCCGTGTGCTGACTTTAAAAGCTTTATGGCTAATACTGAGCCAACTTCTATAAATTATGGTGGTAAAATTTTATTACAACCTGAAGAACTTTTGATGTACGCTCTAGTAAATCTTTCAGTACCTGCTGCAACTAACTTAGCGCGATGTTCACTTGAGAAGTTTGCTGGCGTCTCGTATGGAGTATACAAGTTGTATGGTATTTATTTCAAATGCAAACACATTCAAAACTTTTTCTACAGATCTACTAATAATTTATGCAAGGGTCTTGGAAAATTTAATGGATATCTTCGTTGGAAATATTTTTCTAAGTACACTGAGAGAATTGTTTCAAAACATCAGCAAGCCCTTTATAGTCTGCTTCTTGATTCAGATGACAACAGCCAGTGTCTTGATGATCTAAAAAATGATTTGGAGTCGCATTGTCTCAGTAGTTTATCAGAGAATGAACGTTCAAAAAGTCTTGCATATAAGATCAGTAAATCTATCAGCAGTTTAGAAGGAAAGTTTCCCAGGTGGAAAGTTGTTCCTGATGTTGATCAGTCAGAAGTCCATCTGTTTTTTATGGCTAATAATAGCCCAGTTGTTTTCTTGTATGAAATTGTTATACTTGCAGGTGGCAGTTATTACATTGTTTATAAAGAGAAACACAAATCCTTGGATGTTAAATTGGGCCTGCCAGAGACAATACAACATAAAGATCAATTATACTCAATTATGAAAACACTTGAAAGCCTCTGCATTTGTTCTGCCATTTTGGCAGAAAAGTATATCAATCAGCTGCCTAAGGAAAATACTACTCCTGTATTTAAGACAAAATGTGGTGTCCCAGGTGCATTCGTTGAAACTTCACCTGTGAGTGGTAATAAGTGTATAAGGTCTGCAAAGTGCTCTATTCTTAGCAAAGATACATGTTGCAAAGAGTGTGTGGGTGTAGACCACTATATGAGGACCATCAAGTCCAGAAGTGAAAATACTATTAAGCATCAGTCCAAGCATACTCGTTTTGACTATATGTCAAAAGAGAGACTTATTGAGAACAGTAAAGAAATGGCCACAAGGATCCATCAAATGCAAGTCAAGTTAAAGCGCTTAGAACAGTATCAGCAAGAAATGAATACTGTGGGCCAAAACACTGATTCAGATTTTCGAAAACTTTTTAAGCAGTTATATGACGGTATAAGTAAGCGTATGGATAAACAAGAATCCAATGTTTGTTACTGGGAAGATTGTCTGCAAGCAGAGCACAAGTTTGCAACAGCTGAGTTACTTCAGAAACATGTTAGCTCTGTACATATACCAACAATTTCGGATGAGGCTCCAATTAACAGGAAATACCAATGCAATTAGCTTGGTTGTTACAAAACATTCTCCAAGAAAAAGCTTCTTCAATCTCATATCATTGAACATACTGGAACAGAATCTGACACGTTTTTCTTAACTCTCTTACATGACCAAGCCAAAGCTTTAAATATGCCATCACGACAGATGAGGTGGCATCCGTTGGTTTTGAAGTGGTGCCTCCGAATATACTCAAAGTCCCACTCAGTTTATGATGACCTCCGTGCATCTGGATTTTTAAAACTTCCAAGCGGCAGAACACTATCTGATTATAAGAACTTTTGTTCTTCAAAATCCGGTTGGCAAGTTTCAGTAATGGAGGCTATGAGGGAAAGTGCAAAACAACAGGGTATCTCAGAAAGTGGGAAATTTGGTGCTCTCTTATTTGATGAAGTAAAGATAAAAGAGGGATTACTTTTTGACCCTTCTTCATGGGAGTTAATTGGTTTTACTGATCTTGATGTTGGCGAAAGTGACACTTCAGTGCAATCAAGCCTGGCAACTCATGTATTACAGTTCTACTTTAAAAGTTTGTTCTCTGGTTTTCAGTTCCCCTGTTCTTATATCTTAACAAATGGCATATCTGCTGAAGACTTGAATAGAGTATTTTGGCAAGGAGTTAAATTTCTAAATTCTTATGGCTTCAAAGTTCTCCTTGCTTGTTGTGACGGTGCATCAGAAAACCGAGCATTTATGGTAATGAATGGATGCAGTGAGACAGTCAGTCAAACCAATAATCCGTTTACGGGCTTTCCATTATTCTTCATGTCCGACCCACCTCACCTAATCAAGAAGCTTCGTAACAATGTTTATAAAAGCGGCTATAAGGAAATATCTCCAAGATATACTAGGTGCCTGTTATTGGATTCGAAGTGCATTTTGTGGGAACACATATACTCTGTTTATCTGCGCGACCGACAAAGACATATATTCTCAACTGACATTAGGTCTTCACATGTTCATTTGGACAGTTTGAGCAAAATGCGAGTCAAATTAGCCGTTCAGGTTCTAAATTTTAAAGTTCAAAAGGACATGTCGAAATATCAAGGGAATTTTTTCCCAGTTGTGGCCAGTGTATTTAAAGGTATTCTAAAGAATTATAATATTTAAGTAGGGAGCCTAGTTCTTGCATAGTTGAAATTTAGTTATTTCATGTTAAATTTCAGTCTAACAATCAAACTTTTTAAATAAAACCATTAAGGATATGAATTGAATATATATTTTTACTAATGTCACAAAGAAAACTTTTAATAACTACCCCATTGTGCTGATATATTGTATCAAATGTTTCCCATCTGTGATTTCAAGTTGAACATACTCTTGGTCATATTGTCATGCCATCATCTTTTTACTGATTGGATTATTGCAATCAATCATTTGTTATATATACACATCAAAATACTTGGTTTCCACAGTTAGAATGATTTTACATTAGCAGATCTAGACATAACAAAAATGAAACATAATTTTCATCATGGGGTTTGCTCATAAAACTCTAGTTTTGGTCAATCACAGTTGTTACTAAATTCTTATCTTGTTGGCTTTGATTGTTTAACAACATTTTAAATTTATAATATCTCTGAAGAATATATGGCATATAGAATTTACCTATCTATATAAGTGCTCTCGTACATACCTTATCAGGGAATTTAACTGGAGTGCTTTGATAAGACATTGAACTTGTCTTTCTTTTTTCTTTCCCAAAAAGGATGGCTTTCCTATACCCTTCAAAATTTTTGCCAATTCTCTTCCCTGGAGAGAGCTTAAAAGTGCTTGTTGTTGATCTTGAGGCAAAGTTTTTAAATGGGATAAGAAGGTTTCAACTGTAGGAGGGGTAAAGTCATTTCTCAAAGTGGAAATTTTACTAGGTATTGTTGGAACTGAAGGCATATAAGATTTTTTTACGGAAATTTTCGGTTTTCAAGACCCTCTGATTTGTTGTCTTATTAAGAACTTTTCTTATTTGGTTTGAGACCTTCCTTCTCTCTGAAAACTTGTTGTTTTGACTTCAGGAAGAACGTTACGATCCTCTGTAGTACAACAACAGATGTTGTTGGATCCGTATCCGGCGGTAGTAATGCGTTCCATTCACGGCGAAGGTCTTTATGCACAGACATCTGTTTCAGACAGTACTTTAAAATGTTTCCCTTTTCTCTCAAAATATTATTGTGGCTTAACATACTTTCCACTAACTGATGCAGAAAAAGGAAAAAAGGAAGTACGTTTTTGTTTACACAAAACCTGTAACGTTTGTCTGGCTGTTGAACGTCTTGCCCCAAAAGGGAAATTATTGCCAGTGCGTCAGTTTTATTGGCGTAAAGGACGTCGGCATCTTCCGATGCAGTTTCTGTTGCTGCTAATTTATCGAGTCCTTTTTCAATAACATCCCTGGCTCGTTTAACAGCCCACCCACCGTGATCAAGTATGACATCTTCCTCTGTTGGCTCTTCTAATCTTGGTTCAGGATTATCCGCCATATTTGAAATGTGCTCACTTCAGCATTTTCGTCACCAGCCTCCCGCATCACACATCGATCGGCGCGCAGTAAGCGCGTTTCACCGCCCTCTATTTAAGCGCCCTGCTTTATACATATTTTAAAAACGCGTGCTTTATTTATATAACGCGTGCATTTAAAAACGCATACTACGTATATCACGTGCAAATTGAGTTGAAAAATACCAACTCAAACATATCCTTACTAATCTATCACATCTCTTAGTATGTCTAAACATAACACCCTCTCTAATACATTGTCAATATTATCACATAACAAAAAAATGTTCAGTGATGAACTTTGTACAATAACATGACCTATAACTGTATAATTAATACGTGGACGAGTCATATCATTATAAAGAGTTTTCATCGTATCTCGTATCTCTTTATAATTAGGATTCCTCATTTGCATTCCGTAAAGTTTATTATTAATTTGAACAATCGCCGTACAATCAAACATGTTCCTCGGTACTCTCAAAACAAACATGTTATTAAAAGTATCAATATATTGATCATATATAGGCGACGTAAAATAAATTGGAACCTCCACACAATATTTTCCAGGACATATATGAATATATAATCCATAAGAATCTCCATCATATCTTTCTTCAATATGTGCTGAACCATATATATGAATACTAATCTCAGCGCCTGCACAAGCTCGTTTCTAAACGGATGAACTCTTAAAACAACCACAAATGTAAAAAGAGAATCCACATCCAAAGGGCGAATCAGAGCACCAATACCAAAAAACATATTGGTAATATCTCGTCTCGTGGGACATTTTATATTAATCACCGTACTTTGAATTTGATTAACAATAACATTAACATTACATATATCTCTCGCACTTCTCATCGTAAAATACAAATAAATAAATAAATAAATGAAAGAAAATATAAAAATTAAAACATTTTAAAAATTTTATATACCCAGAGACATTAAAAAACACCACTTTTTAAAAAAGAACACGTGCATAAATATGACGTCATCAATCCACGCGTGTGACGTCCACCCCCCCACACGCGCGTCCACGCATCCCTAAAAACACGTGTTCAATCCACGTGCGTTATAAAAACACGTGTATGAATGACGTCAAATCTCACGATAAAAATCCCACGATAAAAATCCTACCCCCACGATCTACCCAATACAACACTACTCCTGACTCTATCTGGGGTTATAACAGGTCTACATCGCTCAAGGACCGAATATCATGCATCCTATGACCTCAATGATTTCTGGCGGATCCGCCATCCAGCAGTTAAAGAAGTCACATGGAAGCGTCCCAATGGTCAGCAAGACTCACGAATAAATATGTTTTGGATTTCCTCCTTACTTTTACCGTACTTTTAAGCGGCTAAACGTTTACATTTATTAAAATCCCTGAAGTGTTATGGTGCACTCATGCAGAAAGGATCTCAAAGCCTTCTATTGCACCGCGTTATTAGATCAACTCTGGAATACGGTGAACAAGTATGGCAAGGGCACTTGACGTTGATATCCACAAATAACAGCTTAATATTAGAAATCAAATTTGGAGAAACTGATTCAGAAGATGAGGTAACTGGGAATGAACTGTTCGACCTTGGAAGCCCTCTATTAGAGCAACTCTGGAATACCTTGCACAAGTATGGCAACAGAACTTGACACAAGCATAGCGTTATGACATTGAAAGAGTGCAGAAACGTGCCATGAAGATAATCCTCCCAGAATATGGATACGATCAAGCATTACAAGAATGCAATTTAAAGACGCTGCAAGAGCGCAGGGATGATATGTGTATTGACCTTATTAAGAATATGTTACTACAGTCCCATAAGCTTCATGTATTGCTCCCTAAAAATATTCGGAGGTGAGAGGCAAGGAAACTAAAACAAACCCAGAGAAACTCTACAATTTCTCATGTAAAACTGAAAGATTCGGTCGTAGTTCACCAGTATATGCATTTAATAGATATAATAGTAGTTTAAATTTGTAAATATCATAAACTTATTTTCTACTTCCTATAGAATTAGATGATTTATATACTTCCTAGAATTAGGTTTATTAATATTTTGATGATCACTCGATTGTATATATGCATATCTTAATAGTTATAAAGTTTAATAAGTATAATGTTTTATACTCTATAGCCATATTTTTAAACTTTAATTCATTATTCTCAAAAGTGTACACACATCAATAATTTAGCGTAACTGTTATTAATATGTGTAATAAAGACCATTTACCATTTTACTTTTATAGCACAAATAGCTCTGATTTACCGATAAATACACCGCAAATTGAGAATATACAATTTATAAAGCATACCGTGATGATAGCTCTTTTAGGTTGGTGTAATTCGAGTAAACACCTTAATTTAATCAATATTGTTTGCTATGCTTTCAGACAATCATTTCCAAAAGTAGTTGGGACACTTGCTATTTTTAACTAAAATCTACTATATAGGATGATTTCCATACATCTCCACCCCCCTCCCCAATCAATGTTCGTTTTCAAATACAAACACGTTTAAAGGGCGCGGTGGATCTGGGTTTGTGTTATAAATTGGTAATTTGGCAATCTGTCCCAACCCTTTTGAAAATGATTGAAGGTTTGAAATGTCTTTCGAGGCAACTTGGGGAGGATAGTCCTCATTATCATTTTTCCCAAATGAAATACTTGATGTGGGTAAATATTCCCCTGCCTGTATGTTTCGGGTGCATTCCTTGAGTAAAATGATCATAATTCCTAAAAAGGCCTTGGAATTCCCCCCCCCCCTAACCAGCACGACAGCCACGAACCACTTATACTGAAGAACAGAGCATATTCGATTCTTTTTTCGGTGTACTCCAATTGACCTAGGAGAATTTTCCCATTAGATTTTTCCCAAATTATTTAGAATTGATGTGCGTGAAATTGCCCAGTCTGCCTTAATTACCTTGAGTCAAATGATCATAATTCCTTAGACAGCATTCGGGCCATGGGTGATGTAGCAGTAATGGTAAAAATTTCCAATTATGCCGAATTATGCAACGAATTATGTTAAAACAGATCATAGCGAGGTTCAGATTTTACTTTAACTACCACTACCTCTTGCCAATCTATTGAGCTCTGATAGATCTTAGGTTAGTCTGATAGATCTATCGCATTTGATTGGTTCATGTTCCCTTAATGGTAGTGCCCGCGAAAGCCAAATATGGACCTCGTTGTTTGAACAGCGCCTAGAAAACCAGTGGAGGGAATACGACAAACCAGCTTTGTGGAAATTGCTTGTATAATAATGTGCACGATTTAACAGCCTGAATCGTTCGGTAAACAATAACTAGTAACAACAATAGGACAAAATTCGGGCAATTGATACAAAAAGTAGAGCAAAATATAGCGATGAAAACGTTCGCAACTGTTTTAAAGATGCAGATACATTGGATTGAAGGACATGTAAATTCATATAAAAAAAATTATATTGAAAATTTTGTTTCTCAAAGCATTTTCAAAATAACTTAATCACATACGTTGGTATGGATTGCGGAATGAAGAAAGGGCATGAAAGGAAAAAAGAGAGAGATGTTGCGAATGACAAAAACAGTTACGAACCTGACCTCGAATACGTATACTGCAACTTCCTACGTTTCGTAGGGTTGACAGACATCCCACCAGCTGTGATTTGAAGTGCACAGCTTTTGGAAAAGGGATTTCAACCTTCAAACGAGTTCCTAATAAGGACATTCTCAGGTCAAATTTTTAGGTCATCACCATAACAAAAGGGAAGAATCTGAGAAAGCCTGAAGGTTTTACGATAAAAACTTTTAGAATTGCATGTGACTTTTGTGTTGTGGTAGACGAGCATTCTGTTCCACAGATGAACTCATTGCTTGATGAAATGGTATTGTTCTAGCACGTGGAAGGCTCTGTGCTGCATAATAGTTGAATACAAGTGTCAATTGAAGGGTTGTGGTTATTCCAGGGTCAATTGAAGGGTTGTGGTTATTCCAGTGTCAATTGAAAGTTGTGGTTATTCCAGCAACATTTGAAGGGTTGTGGTAATCTCAGCGTCAATTAAAGGTTGTGGTTATTCCAGTGTCAATTGAAGGCTGTGGTTATTCCAGTGTCAATTGAAGGTTGTGGTTATTCCAGTGTCAATTGAAGGTTGCGGTTATTCCAGTGTCAATTGAGGGATTATGGTAATGCAATTGAAACAATGCAATTGAATCACAGTTTGAGACATGTGTATGTCGTAGCTGGTAAACTTCATATAATCGTTCAGAAAAATGTGAAACAGTGTCAAATTGAAGGTTGTGGTTATTTCATTGTCAATAAAAGGTTGTGGTAATCGCAGTGTCAATTAAAGGTAGTGGTTATTCCAGTGTCAAGTATTCCAATGTCAATTGAAGGGTTGTGGTTATTCCAGTGTCAATTGAAGGGTTGTGGTTATTCCAGAGTCACTTGAAGGCCCTGGTTATTCCATTGTCAATAAAAGGTTGTGGTTATTCCAGTGTCAATTGAAAGTGGTGGTTATTTCAGCGACATTTGAAGGGTTGTGGTAATGTCAGTGTCAATTAAGGTTGTGGTTATTCCAGTGGCAATTGAAGGGTTGTGGTTATTCCAGTGTCAATTGAAAGTTGTGGTTATTCCAGCGACATTTGAAGGTTGTGGTTATTCCAGGGTCAATTGAAGGGTTGTGGTTATTCCAGTGTCAATTGAAAGTTGTGGTTATTCCAGCAACATTTGAAGGGTTGTGGTAATCTCAGCGTCAATTAAAGGTTGTGGTTATTCCAGTGTCAATTGAAGGCTGTGGTTATTCCAGTGTCAATTGAAGGTTGTGATTATTCCAGTGTCACTTGAAGGTTGCGGTTATTCCAGTGTCAATTGAGGGATTATGGTAATGCAATTGAAACAATGCAATTGAATCACAGTTCGAGACATGTGTATGTCGTAGCTGGTAAACTTCATATAATCGTTCAGAAAAATGTGAAACAGTGTCAAATTGAAGGTTGTGGTTATTTCATTGTCAATAAAAGGTTGTGGTAATCGCAGTGTCAATTAAAGGTAGTGGTTATTCCAGTTTCAAGTATTCCAATGTCAATTGAAGGGTTGTGGTTATTCCAGTGTCAATTGAAGGGTTGTGGTTATTCCAGAGTCACTTGAAGGCCCTGGTTATTCCATTGTCAATAAAAGGTTGTGGTTATTCCAGTGTCAATTGAAGGGTTGTGGTTATTCCAGTGTCAATTGAAAGTTGTGGTTATTCCAGCGACATTTGAAGGTTGTGGTTATTCCATTGTCAATAAAAGGTTGTGGTTATTCCAGTGACAATTGAAAATGGTGGTTATTCCAGCGACATTTGAAGGGTTGTGGTAATCTCAGTGTCAAATAAGGTTGTTGTTATTCCAGTGTCAATTGAAGGGTTGCGGTTATTCCAGAGTCACTTGAAGGCTGTGGCTATTCCATTGTCAATAAAAGGTTGTGGTTATTCCAGTGTCAATTGAAAGTTGTGGTTATTCCAGCGACATTTGAAGGGTTGTGGTAATGTCAGTGTCAATTAAGGTTGTGGTTATTCCAGTGTCAATTGAAGGGTTGTGGTTATTCCAGTGTCAATTGAAAGTTGTGGTTATTCCAGTGACATTTGAAGGTTGTGGATATTCCATTGTCAATAAAAGGTTGTGGTTATTCCAGTGTCAATTGAAAGTTGTGGTTATTCCAGCGACACTTAAAGGGTTGTGGTAATTTCAGTGTCAATTGAATGTTGTGATAATTCTTGCATCAATTGAAGGTTGTCGTTATTCGAGAATCAATTGAAGGTTGTGGTGATTCCAGTGTCAATTGAATGTAATTTTTAGGTGGTAATTTTTTCCCAAAAAAGGCAAATACTTCGATTTTGATGGAATATTTCAATTTTGATATTTCGATAGACTTAGACCGGAGGTAACGTTCGTATGTTGGTATTGTCCAGAAACAATGCAATTGAATCACAGTTTGAGATATGTGTATATCGTAGCTGGTAAACTTGATATAATCGTTTAGAAGCGTTGAAACAGCGTCAAAAACTATGCCTTTGAAGATAATCTTCCTGCTGAAGTAGCACATTCTAAATACAGGACAAATACAAAATCCCGGCCCGAAGTGAGGAAAGATGACGGCCAAATATTGATAGTTATTAACATATACCTTTCAACTGAAAACAATCGTTTTAGACCATAGCGTTCCAAGATAGACTTCGGGTGGTAGAAGACGCCGCTCACTGCACAGGAAGGGATAATTTGAGCATCTTATATAAAACGCTTAACAAGCCTAATCTTAAACAATCACGTTTCAATGTTTCGTTAAAAAATATTCCTCATATTTCATTAACAAGTACATAAAAAACATCCATTTCGCGCATCCATTTCGCGCATTCATTTCGATAACGATATAACAAATGGCAAATGACCATTCCAATATTCTAAAATTGCTCAGTCAAGGATGCCATAGTTTTGATCCCATACGCATCACAATCCAACAATAAGACTTCGTAAATCCATTGGATCCATTTTCCTAATTTAGGCTTTGCTTAAATGTAGTTGTCCTGCACTTTTGGTATTGAGGCTATTTCGTACCACGACCTTTAAGAAATCAATCCGTATTTCTACGAATGCTCGATGGTAAGGCCAGAATCTGTCGAAGCGAAAGCTCTCTAGCTTTACCACAACACTTTGTGGTCTTTATTTCCGCTGAATCTTAATTTAATCATGGAAAAACAAGGTAGCTAGCATGTGATAATGAAATTGACTTGTTGCTGTATGATAAGTAATGGTACCTAGACGAAAAGGTTTTTATTGCATTGCAAAAAAATTACAATATTAAGAGGATCTCTCATCTTTCCCGGGCGTTTTAAATTAAAAATGCCTTCGGTTTCTAAAAGAAATTTTTTCTTCCGATATTCACAGAAATATCTGTGCAATTAAACGAATGAAAATTTTATTCAAACGAGTCATATCGATCCATCTTTTTAGATTTAATATGACGTTATAAATTTTATAGACAGTTTATATCAGGATTTTGAATGAACCTTGGTATGCAATCAATGTGGCAATAAAAAATCCTTTCCAAAAAGCATTATAAAACGAACCATGTTGCTTGTATTGTGTGTGTGTGTGTGTGTTCTTGTATTCCTTTAGAGTCTTAACAAAACAGATATATGTTCAGATGCTGCAAACCCATACCCTAAAGTCACTCATCCCTCCACCAAATTCCAGTCACTCCCAAACTCCCTTGAGAAATCAAAGGAAGACTACAGCAACACACTTAGTTCAGAGATGATGGAAATCGTGGTTGATATGATGGTCAAATATACATTTTCTTCTTATTTGACCCAACCAAAAACGTCTGTATATTGGCTTCGTAT
>NW_021163328.1:2500-132474 GCF_004324835.1 Dendronephthya gigantea | reverse complement strand
GCTAATCAGGTTAAGCGTCAGGAGAAGTACGAGATAGAACGAACGGTTGATTTACAAATAGTTGTGCTAGACAAAGTCCTACGGGGATCCACCCTTCAGGTACTGAACTTTATCTGTTTGCATGTATGTTTGTAGTGTGATTAGTGTTTATGTTAATGTTTAAGTTTAGTTTGATTCATCGTATGAACTAAGAAAATGATTGGAATGCATGTATCTTTATACCTTTTACTTATATATAGTTAAACTTAATCTTTTCTATAGAATATATTTTCAATAAATATTAAAGAAATTCCCGTTCGACTTGCGTTTAAAGTAGCAGTGCCAAACAGCTCTCGTAATGAACCAAAACGTCAGAACATGTAATCTCTCTAAAGCTGAATAAATTATCGTACCATTTATCTTGAATTTTACTACGCTACTAGTTGTGTGTAGGGTATTGAGCGTTGCATTTCAATACATGAAATCGGTGCTGTTATCAGAAAAATCCATAACTTATCTACTCGTTCACATATATCAAAAGAAGATGGCAGCAGTAATTGAAAATGTAAACATGTCTTAATATGTACCTCTCCAATAGCGACATCTCTCTGATATGAACATATCAAGTCAAGTCCGGAATTGCAAAGTTAACCCATCCCCTGCTAATGATGTGATTTATTGCAAGTGCGTGAAGAGATAAACAATTGTGAATCAACAGCCCGTGTAACTCAGGTATATTTACTAAGTCAAGGCCCTGTAAAGGAGTTTGTGTGCATTTCATGCAAAACAGGTTATCTCAATTGTTTTCGGGTAAAATGACCATGGCGGTCATAACCGCCATATAGCTCTAAATCCTGAATTATCAAAGCTACAGTCTTTCTGAATTGCTTATATGGTTCAGAATGGTTGCTTTTAGGGGTGGTCACTGGAGGGTGAAATTATCATCAGTTTTATATTTTACAAGCAAATTATGTTTACCATTTCAGGTCAACTGCTAATTAGGCATAAAATTACTGATTCACCGGAAAAGTCTAATTTTTTCTATTTTTCTAAAAATGTTCGCCATATGATGAAAAAAATGCTTTTAATAATATTCATTAATAAATTTCCAAAGAAATAACGATGTTTTGTTGCGATACGACATATTTCATTTCAACTTAACCCCCACTAACAACACAATTTCAGCCATATTTTTGCAAATTTATATCGCTGTTTTTCGTCGTCCGTCGCAAGCGCCTTCTAAACATGGTACTCTAACACGACTCTAGTTGACTAAAGAATTCTTTTCGCCATTGATTTCATCAATTATGTCGCCATTGCAATGGCATAATCCTCAACAACTCCACCAAGTCCACCTTCGTCAATGAAGCCATTTTCAATATTGTAGTAAATCACATCTGTAAGTCAAAAGCAATTGCTTGTCAATACAAAACAACTTTATACTGAAATATGTAAAGTAGAATGGATATTAGAATAAAAACAAATTAAAAAAAAATGTTCGTGATATTTGTAGCATTACAATCGACTTGCAAACTTCAACAAATGTTTTAATTCCCATCGACAACTCTGGTGACGGGTTGCAAATTTTAAGGTTGGGAAGGTTTGACTTGCTTTCTTTGATAATTTTCCACTTGGTGAGTTTTTCTCTCCAAATGTTGCACTTTCTCTTCATGTCATAGATGTTTCAAAATATAAAGTGATTTTTTTATAGAGATGAATGAAAGAGTGCAATGGAATAATGGTTTTCAGTCGAGGCCTAAAGAGAAGTCTTTCAGCACTTTTTGTAAATAGTATAGCTAGTAATTTTCAATAAGTGACCGTAAGTAAGAACGGGTTCAAACGGCTCACTCCTTTCACTTACTTGCCAATGCCACTACAGAGAGAAAGATACATAAATATATGCGAGTGAATAATACTGATTATTACTGAAAATGAAAAAAATGAGGAATGATCTAGCAACGGCTTCAGCCAGTGCTTCTTCTCTCAGCAATAAAAAACTCCATAATTCGAAACTCGCTAAAGTGCAAAATTAATGTTTCGAAGTTTTCTGAGCGTCATTTAGTAATACCAGCAAAGTGGTGTTCAAGGTTTTGAAGTATACGATACTTCATCAAATTTAGATTAAAATTTAAATTACAATTAATGTATCCTACCTTTCATTTGTGCTATCGGAAACTGCAGTAGAACGAGATTGAAGCTATAAACACAAATTGAAAATACCAGTTACGGATTTTTGTTAAGCGTTGCAAAGTATTCTACAAACATCGTGCTTATAAAATGTCTCAATATTTTGAACCATGTTTCATGGTATTTGTTTTCAAGAAATAATAGATGGACAGAAGAAACAAAAATGAGGCTCACATCAAATCTCATAGTTGGAGAAAAAATAAAATTAGATCTCTAGATGTCACCCAACCAGGTTGATCTTTTTTGTTATTTTCAGAATAATTTTATTCATAAAAATTTTATCATGTTCGCTCTCTGTTGTCATTTCCTACCATCTGTTGAGACATCTGTGCCGCTAGGCAAGCTACAGCGAAAGAGCACTGGCTTCCACTGTGATATCTTATCTGTGAAGTCTTATCAGTGCCCGTTTCGTTGAAGAAACGATGAACCAAGATTCAACTTCGCGTCATAAAATCTGTGAAACATCAGCCCGACTTTCTTCATATTTCAACTGAAGGCATTTCCGTGAAGTACTTTAGATAAAAAAGTCATTTATATCCGGATTGGATTCCTCCTCCAGGGCAGGAGTCGTGCATTGACCACGTGATAACGAAACATTCTGAGCTCATCAGTGAAGGATGAACAATTGTAAAGGTTTTATTGCAACTCATAAGAATTACCAAAGGATATATTTTGTAAAATCTATTATATTACGAGCGTCTTTCCTTAAGTCTAGCGACCTACATTGTTCCGGTACCGCATGAGAAACTCTAGCTCGAATCCTCTTGATCTGACGTATTCTTTGTAACCAATTACAGCCTAGGTATCTGTAGTTTTCTTCTGATTTTTGTGAATAACTGACGCAATCTTAAAAAGAAAAACATTCGTATACCGTCAATATCACATCCGGACATTTAAATTACCCTAAGTTACTGACCAAATTATTTAACATGCATTGCAATATGACGAACCAACTTCGACAGGTTTTTATCGGAAATAACTCTAGGGCCATAATTTGTATGTTTAGAATATCCCTGAGTTCATCTTTAACGTTCAAACACACGAATTACTGTCGTTATCAATGAAATGTCAAATACGTTCCTAAGAGCTTTCACTAGAAGAATATTAAAACTTGTCGCTCTTCCAAATATATTTTGTTGTTAAGCATGAATACGCTGGGCAGACAGTGTATGCCAATTTAAACAATGATACTGAAAGAATTTTCCTTACCTGACAATTGAGGCCTCGTTTGTTTCTCTTAAGCTCAACTTTTAAAACCTCAGGCTCCGTGCCCTTCTGCAGTGAATCATCTCACACAAACACTTTTCCTGCCGAACAATATGCGCATGACATGTTCGAAGTTGCCTGCTTGTTGACTGTAACCGTGATCAACACATTGCCAAGCAACCAACTTCTTGACGCCCATGTGCAGGAGTCGTTCAACAACTGCAGTTCTATAAAAACAAAAAATAGTCATCTTCCCTGAAACACAGTGCAGAAAAATACGAAACCAACATACAGACCTTTTTGGTTGGGTCAAATAAGAAGAAAATGTATATTGACCATCATATCACCCACGATTTCCATCATCTCTGAACTAAGTGTGTTGCTTGAGTCTTCCTTTGATTTCTCAGGAGTTTGGGAGTGAATGGAATTTGGTGGGGGGATTAGTGACTAAGGGCATGGGTTTGCAGCATCTGAAGATATATCTGCGTTGTTAAGACTCTAAAGGAATATAAGGACAAATGATTGAAAACGAGCTTGCATATAAGCAAAATTATGTAACATGAAATGGACAAGTTTATGTAACAACACTGCCTAAGCTGTATAAAGTTTAAACACCACTTCTTAATCTATTGAAAATTTAGCAAGCAATCTCCGTGGCCATAGAATGACATGTGGACTTACTTTGTAATCAATGGCACGAATTGTTTTCTTAACAACAGTGGACAGTTGACAAACCAGGATGAAATGACATTATCAGCAAGAGTTACCGTGTATTGAGAGTATCTAAGGTGAAACATATCAGTTCGTTTATATTTTATTCAATTTCACAAAGCCAATAATAAAAAGTTTGAGATGTTATCGCGTTAAACAAACCTCGATGATGCTGTGTGAGGCAAACATATTCCAATGACTTGTTTCAAATGGATCGCTGTGAAGTTTTTGTACTAATCACGAAGCTTTGACAATGCTATTTAAACGTTTTAAAAGAATGTTAGCAACTTTTCGTCGAATACGATTGAGTGTTTATACAACCTAGCTCTCCTTAGGGGTACATTGATATTTCATAAAAGATTTCTTAATTTACGTAACTTCAAGAAACATACCAGAGAGAAATTCTAACAGTGGTATGACAACTTGAGGCGTTGGCGAAAGTTTAGTAAACTTTTCCAGATATGTTGGGAGCAGCCTAAGGACAGAAAATTTAGAAATTAATACCCAAATAATCTTGTGAAGGAGTATCTCGCATAACAAGAGACGTTACATTTAGGCTGGAGTTTATTGAAAAACATTTCTGTAAATTCACTGAGCACATTATCAAGGCACGATTTCAAATATCTCCAAAGTGATAAACTTCTAAAACGCTGCAATTACTTAAATCAACTTCATTCTTTACAAAGTGCTAATGGACATAAAAAACGTCTCAAATTCCAGACAATCTTAAGTAGCCATACCTTGCCATAACTGAAGACATTTCTAACATACATATGGTGAGACAAGATACGCTTAACGTCGTGGAATGAGCAACCAAACCAATCTCCAAAGTACGCATCAGACAAAACTAGACGAAATATACAACAACGTTTAAGCGAGAACAGACAACCGCTGAAAATAAAGTGAAGCAGGTTTTACCTGTTCATCTTGCCCAATAAAAATGTGGTACGTACACAGCTCTGTTAATACCTGCACATGTTACAATAAAATATCCAATTAAATCATTAGTAAGTATGATATAATTATGGTATATTTGTTCTGCTATGGTATGGTGATATAATTATGGTATGATATTGTTATCGTATGGTATGATTGGTTATGGTTAGTTATGGTATGATATGATTATATGATATGATTATATGATATGATTATATGATATGATGTATGGTTATGGTTATGGTATGGTATGGTTTTGGTTATGGTAAGATATTATGATAGATGCAAAAAACTGAATGATAAGAACCGTACTGGAAAAATTCTAGCGTACAAATGAGGTCGGCGCATATCATGAGGAACACGAAATAATCCAGGAAGAAAATCATAATTTCAAACCTGAATGCAAAGTAAAATTTTTAGTTCATGATTTTGGTGTGAAAAGTGCACAACTTTACATCCCTTACCATTTTAGATAACACTGTACATATTGAACGTAAGTAGTGCTTTCGAGAATGTATCAAGTTTTTATCTTGCAGTGCCTCCGGAAAGTTTCTCAGAACAACATCCAACACCTCCCATTCCAATTTCTAGAAAATGAAGAAAGTTGAACTTCAATCGAAACTTAATGCCAGATGATATATTATGATAGAAAAGTTTACCTGTTGTAAGCACACAGGAATAACATTCATCGCCTCGCTGTAAGGCAGTGAAACAATCCCGGTTGTCTTATCTTCTGCAGAACTAAAAAAAAATGAGAATGTATTACACTAACAAGAAAAGGAATTTTGGAAGCAGAATAGCTGACATGCCTTGCACTATCATCATTAACCAACGTTTTCCTTTCAGAACAATTAACATGCGAAGTGAATTTGACTTTTCCACTTTTGTCTTGCACAAGGCCTTGACGTTGTCAGCTCGCAGACTGAGAAAACATTGAAGAATCTTTACAAAAAAACAATGTAAGACATCATAGAAAAATCGCAAGAAATAACATTGAATTTGGCTTACCACAAGTCGTATCTCCGATGCAATAGACGTCCGATAGCCATTGTCATAATGAGTTTTTATGTGGTACACTAATATATTGAATATTCGTTCTGCAATTACATAATAGGAAAGGGAGAATAAAAAAAAATTTTATATAACATCAGTGTAAAATGAATGATGGAACTGTACAGCAAAATATGGTGTAGGCATAACACGTGGCCCTGCGAAGTAGTTGGCACTAAGAACCATGCTGTCATGCCTGCCATCACCAGATATCATCAGATAATCTTGGTTTTTTAATGTTGAAAATAATCCGTTTTGATACTTTTTCCTATGAAGATATATCACAGGGAATATTTTTTTCCTACAATTATTATATACAAGTACTATAATATCTAATTCCCGTCTGGTCCCTATTAGGCTATTACTCCTGACAATATTGTCGCACAGAAGAAAAACATTAAATATCTCAGCAAGTATTTGGGCTAAAGACCCCGGAATACCAGTAAACGATAGCGGTTAAAACGATTCTTTGAATAGTATATTCCAACCAGCATATAGTTATAACCTGCATTTGTATTATACGTGAAAATAAGAATTAAAATAATAGCTTGCTTTGTTATCTGAAATTACTCACCCATTGCAAGATATATTTTGGAAATTCCATATTTTTTCGCTTTTTTGGTCTCTGTTGTCTTCAAAATGTCTAGAATTTGACATGTTATCATTCTGTTTTAATTCTGAGTAATTCTTGGTGTAGTATGTGCAAAATAATCAAAGAAAGAGCATTTTATAAGTTCTAAGCGATAATCATTGCTAATCACGTGCTTAAGGCAAGCTCGAATCGGACCTAGGTCAGATTTTCGGCTTTTGGCCCGAAATTTTTATTATTGTGAAATATTATTGCCGGTGATGCGATAATTCATATCATCAGGTATGTTTATATAAAAAATGGGCAAAAATCTTCTAAAGGCTTGATTTTGACGCTAAAGATATCAAAATAATCCTGAATATGTGAGCTAAACCACTGCAACCGGTTTCGTTTGCATTTGGGCAATATCCAAAGAATTAGGCCGCTTTGATGTGTAATATTGAATATATACAACACGTGAATATCGTAGCTGTGAATAGCTATGTATGCATGGCGGTAAAACGCCGTATTTCCACTGGAATTTGCAATATTTAGCCTTGAAATTTACTACATTTGCGAATTTGTCAGTTTGCTATATTTACTATTATTCCATGCCATGCCCAATTCTACAATATTCTGAAAGGTTCAGTAGTTAAATGTACCACAGAATTCAAGTGCTACAACAGTTTGAAAGATTTACTTGCCTTTTAAATTCCGACTTTCCTGTTCGATGGGGTTCTAAAGCTGGTAGGGGAATAAAGCCTTTTAATAATGATTGAACTGTAATTTCTTGTGAACTTCATGAGAGAAATAATCGAACAAATACACTCATACTGTGATACATTGGCTTGGAATATGCTCCAAAACGTGTGAAATCGAACATTTGTTGTGCAATCACCTTGCAAATATCAAAGAAACGGTATCAAATTTTGAATATAGATTAACCAATCTGATTGGTTTTTATTGAACCAATCGTGGAGTACAAAAATTGACCAATGACAAATTGACCTGTGTACAGAAATAACCAATCAAGTTGTCTTAATTTTGCTGAATTATGCAAGAGCCTACAGGCTATAAAACAGAGCCGTCTGCGACCGTTTTTCTCAGGTAAGTGAGTTCTTTCTTTAGGTAGGATCAAGGTATGTATAATTAATTTTTTAAATAGAAGTAGACCCCGTGGCCCCGCTGTTAGCTAAGAATCTCTGTCCCCGTATCTGGAAACACGGCTCACTGCTTGTCTAACTGTGTTTTGCTTTTCGTTTTCTAGGGAGCTACTAATAATTTTTTTTGTGTTTTTCAGACAAAGACGATCGTAGTTTAGTTTCAGTATCCAACCCTAAGAAGCCACCCCATATCCATGCCGTCAGTTAAACCCCAGCCAGCAATTGCCTTCATGCTAATTGTGATGCTTCATTTTCTAGGAACAACTCACCATATTTTTTGTCGTTTCAGCTACAGAGTTAGTGGGTTGTGGGTTGTTGGATGTTGTGTCGTCGGTTGTGTGTTTTGTGTTGTGTTGTACTGTCTTGTCCTCTACGTTTCGTATTGTCTGCCAGTCGGTTTGGGAGAAGCCCTGTAGCTCTCTCTTTTTCCTGGCCACACAAAGAACACATTTTGCGGATACTCCTTTTTAGGAGTTCATGGGTTCGAATCCCATGAATGTGTCAATTTGCGCTGATATCTAATGTGGTCCGTCTCAAATACAAAAGCACAACATCCAACGGACAATCTGCATCCTTTCATCACACCAACTACAAGTGTTGTCCTCATACAACAGAATGGAACTTCCAACGGAGCAAAGAGTAACCAATACCCAAGATGAAGTTCTTGTACCTTCTCAAACAGGACAGAATGCGGCACTTGTTAATGAAGTATTCTCGATGTTTAAGGATCCTCTCAGTTAGACGTCCGATCAGAGGATATTTCAAAGTGGTAAGCTCATTTAAACTTGTGATTACTCTGCGAATACTTCACCCATTTTAATAAATATGAGACCACTAAACTCATTGCTGTCCGGTCGTAAACGGCGCACACAGATAATTTCGGTTTTATCTGGAAGTGTTTTATCAATTCAACTAGAAATTGTATTATCTTAAAGAAAAAACATTTACCTATTTGTATAACTTTAGTTCATTTCAAAAGCTTTCCTATAAGCCAAGATATTTATTGCAGAACTTGTACTTTTTAAATTGAATGTTAGAGAAGCAAAAATACGCAAAGCCTTCCAAAAATCTCGCCTAAAAACCTCCAAATATTTGTAGCTTACATTGGGATCAATATTTTCATATATTTTACTCGAAATACAGTTGCTTTGGCGATTTGTAGTGATATTTCCAACAAATGTGTTTACAAACGGAAACCCGAAAATGTGCATATAATTATCACCATATTAGCGAAAATTTGACAATTATGACCTCTAGGGACAATTTTACCCAGAAATCGATTTCTGGGCTTATTTTACCCCCACGGGGTAGGCAACATTACGTTTTTGACACCTCTAACCTCACGCGACAACCACTTGTGCATGCGGCTGAGCAACGCCTCGCTATACACAATAACAAATAAAAAAATCTATATTTTTCGAGTTTTTCTGCCCATCCTGACTTAAATCCTATCAGAAAAGATAACTAATGCCTTTACAGTTTATATGTAACGGTTAAAAGACGACAGGATAAAAAATAACGAAGAAAATAACGAAATTCCAAAGGCGAGTTATATTTCCATTTTGTAATCCTGTGTAATTTGATATGATTTTTAGAGCTGCACTGCAGTGTCAGGTTAACAGCAATATTGATTAATTTCTTGATTAGAAATTTTCGAGCTATATTTTGGTATTTTTGTGCTTTTTAAATTAAACGGATTAATTTCAACATTAAAAAACCAAGATGATTTCATGATATCTGGTGATGGAAGCATGACAGCATGGGTCATAGCGCTAAGTATTATGCGTACACAATATTTCACTGGTGTTATAAAAAATAGATTTTTTTTCTCCCTTTCCTATTATGTAATTGCATTTACCAATATATATGTAACTGTCAGGGGTTGGGGGTATTATGTGAATATGAAAGAAAACAACCTGCATTTTGTTCTGTATATTCTTGTGTTATAGAAGTCAAAAATACATGCTGTTACTATACTGTATAGGCCCTTGTGATTCATATACAATTATAGTTTCAATTGTGTGATAGTTATGTTCTTGTAATCTCAATTGTAGATTCTATGGCATATAGAGTCGAATTGGTACGGCAAAATATCTTTGAGAATTGAAGTTTATGGCGGTTCTTCAGGTATGTTCTGGCAATTCACTGAAATACTATTTGTTCGCTAAGGAATGTTGTCCCATGGTAGCGGTACGCATGAACCTGGGATATCACAATGCTGATAGCCTCACAACCCTGGACAATAATATAATAATTTACTTGTTCCTTGTGTTTCAATTTTAGATCAAATAAAGTATGGCAACCCAGGAGTTGCTAACAATTATTACCTTTCTCTTATCACTGACTACACCTCCATCCATCGCTGTGCCATACATGGATTTGATGGACTGACATACCAAGCAAGGTAAATATTGCAGGCTACATGGTATATGTTCAGTTTATTATTATGTCATATTAGGACTGTTGGACATTATTTTTTTATTCAGTAATTCCCCTATATGGGAATGTGATAAAATTCGATGTTAACCCCCAAGTAAAGATTTCACAAAATCAATGGAAATAACGCTGTACCTCGACTGGTTTCAATTCTGGAGGAGCCGTGTATGGCAAAATTATATGCATTATCATTTCATTTTTGTTGATGATTGTTCGATGGTGTTTTGGTGCCAGAAGATAATTGATACTAATTATTGGCCCACGTACTGAAGACACATAACATCCCAGATAATAGCAACAAGTGTTGGGAATGCGGATAAGTCGACAGGACATGGTCGCTTAAATGAGGCAGCTTCCTGGTCTGCACGGAAAAATAACCAAGGACCAAATGCATTCGGCAAGAAAGATGTTTGTCGGA
Source organism: Dendronephthya gigantea (assembly GCF_004324835.1). NCBI lineage: Eukaryota > Metazoa > Cnidaria > Anthozoa > Malacalcyonacea > Nephtheidae > Dendronephthya > Dendronephthya gigantea. The sequence continues at coordinate 121,820 of NW_021163328.1, read as the reverse complement.
GCGATTTCACTCAAAGTCGTCGTGATTATAATTAGTGGTGAAGACCTATTCTGTGTCCTGTAGTTCCGACGGGCAAAAATTCGATCATTACAAAATAAATGGACTAGTCAGGGTTAGCTGGATTAATAAGCAAGGCTTCTACAGATTACCCTGTCACGTTATATGCATCACATCATTTCCATGCGGTCATATATAACTTTTAATGTGTGATTAAGATTAATTGTTTAACAAATTATTCATTTCATTAGAGACTCGCTGGTGGAAAATGTCCTATCACCAACTGTAACCGCGCTTTACATCCGCATTCATCCAAAGACATGGTACGCAACATATCTTTGAGAATTGAAGTTTATAGCTGTTTTTCAGGTATGTTCTAGCAATTCACTGAAATACTATTTGTTCACTAAGGAATGAGAAATGACTGAGAGATCCATCTGACTGAAATATATAGCGAAAATTTTTCAATAAGTGGCTTATGTAAGAGCGAGTTTTTGATTTAGAAATAAATTCTTTACACCCTACCAGCGGGTTTGTCAGGTTTTTTACTAACTTAGGTGCATTGGAATACAAGTAAAAATAAGGCGTGTTTTAGAAGTTATACCTGGACGAGGAATCCAGCATATCATTATGAGGAACAAAGCTATTATAGCGGTATATACTCAGGGCTATCACAATCAAGTTTAGTGTTATCGCTTTATTTCAATGTTTGCTGCACGGTCGGATTCTCACAATTAAAGAAAATCAAGCGAAAAGTTTCACACGTACAAAAGTATAGGTATGGAACTGGGGCCGGTTGTTCGAAAGATGGATAACTTATCCAACGGATAAGTCCTATCCAACGGATAAATCTGGATAGTTATCCATTGGATAAAAACGCGTTGCAGGAAGCGTGGATAGTGAAGTGGATAGCTATCCAATAGATAAGTTAAAATTTACCAGAAGAAAACAGGATTATTCTGAAATTTCGTACCACAACGTCAGCTGTTGCTAAGCTTTACAACATTGAATTCATAATCAGTACGAATTCACGAGTATAGTTACTGAATGGAAAAGGCTTGAACAAGTGATTTGCTCGAACTTTGCACTTCACATCATAGTGATTATTAATTAAACACATTGCAATTTTATTCCTTGACTTGCAACGCTTTGCCTTTCGGTCCCATAGCAAATTTAGAAACACTATTTTAATGTTCGTGAATGAAATTACTTAGATATTAGCAAGTTTCCTTGGAATAGGTTAAATCTTTCTTTGCATATTCGCGTTTATAAACTGATTAGAAGCGTATAGTAAATTTACCACCTGTTATAAATGCGAGGATGTCCAAAAAATCGCCGGTCGAACGGAATGTGTAGGCAACGTGAAACGCTGCTGCGACAATTTGCACTTCGAAAACATTTTTAATATATAGTGAATACAATCATGATGTGTATTAGTTAGTTGAAACACAGTAAGAGGAATATTGCATTTTTGTCCTATTTTATATAAATGTTTACAGTGTTACCTTGTATTCTTTGAATTTATCCACTGGATAGTGGATTTAAACCACCTCCGGACCTTGGATAAATTTATCCGGTAGATAGCGATTTTTATCCTCTGGATAAAGTTATACAAGCTTTGTGCAACCCAAATCACACGCTGGATAAAACGTATCCGTTGGATAGTGAGTTATCCGTTGGATAGCGACTTATCCACCTTTCGAACAACCGGCCCCTGTTCTTTATTTATCGGAATAACTAGTGATGTGATCTTACATGAAGCATTTTCAGTCATGCTGTTAAATTGTCGTGCTGGCTACGCCACTGAGTATTTTATTTGCTCGCAGAGCCTCGTCTGCTGAACGTGACCGTCGGCCAGTCTTCACCATGTACGGTGACAGTTATTTTCTGCCTTTTAACTTGCCGACATGCAATGTTTCATTGCACGGTGAATTTTCAACTTTACTGAAGGCGCTACTATACAATATGCAATTTTCCTTACAACTTGCAATGCAATTATAACTCCGAAGGATGTTAATTTGTAAAGAGTGTTCGAAATACTAAGGAAACGTTAGCAGATCGTAATAGATGTTCGTATTTGACAACTTTAGATGCCTCAGGAGTAGAATGGTTTTGCAATTTGCAAGGAAAGTTGCGTAGTGTAACAGCGCCTTGAGATTGTTTCGGAAAGCTGGTTAAATTTCGATGTAACTTGCAAACATGTAATGTTTCATTGCAATTGCGAGTTGAAAATAAGGGTCATTGGACGGAAGAACGGGACAAGTATCGTAGTTTTCAACATACCTTTTATAAGGGCGGAGACATTGATCTTCCATCCACGGTCGGTTTTATCATTTTTTCTGCTTTTTCTATCATTTCTTTATCCTACAAAAGACAAAACCTTGTTAAATCGTGGATCAATCTAACACTTTTAAAAGCTTTCTCTCCTAACTGAACTAATTTTATTTATACCGTATAGTTCTATCAGTTCTAAATTGTCCTTCATGGAGGTCCAGTAGGGGTCATCCCGTATTGATCCAGTGTTACTACAGTAGGAAACCTGAACTAAACTGACTTTATTTATGCTGGATAGCTGTATCAGTTCTAAACTTCAACCAAACTAATTCTAACAATTCGAAAAAGCTGTGACTTCAGACGAAAAAGGTCAGCCGATTTTGAAAAATCTTAGATGCGGGGTGTTATAAGGCGGTTAGTAATTTCATCATCACCTTCATCCAAGGATGCTCTAGAGCTTCTGAAACCGTGATGCATTTTCTGTGACCAACAGTAAGCAGTTTTGTTATAAGATCCTTAGCTTCACTGCTAACATTCTTCCAGAGGTTGTTCGGAAATTTATACGACCCTTCTTTGACTTGTTTCTCCAATTGGTTATTTGCCTGCTTTGAAAATAAAGAAGATCCGGAAAGTCTAAAAGACCTTAACTTTTCATTGACGTACTCCAATTTTGAAATGAGGTTAACCTACCTCAAGCTTCATTACAAATCGTGTTCACTACGTGAATTTGAGTAAACTGAAGTATATGGCATACCAAACATATAACACACGATTTCTTGTAGGATCGTTCTTCAGGCTACGGGATTAACATTTTGGTAGCGAGGTAACTTGGTGTACCACAGAGTGTTTCCATATAGGAATTCTGATCTAAAAAATTAATTGTTATCATTGAGAAACTGTAGCAATGAGAAATAACTGAACCTAAAACGTTTGCAGAATGCGCTCTGGTTTCGTAAAACGAAATCACGGACAAAACTCGGAATTGAGATTATAGTGACTTCCAGGATTTGCTGGCAATGGTCACATCGAATGGTTTCTTCAAAGACAATTTAAAGGGCAATTTAAACACAAGTTCAATACACAACCGACACAAACCTTTATAAGCGTTTCGTCATACGAGGAACACAATAAAACATTTTCTTGCTAGAGAAGAAAAAGTTAAATTATGGTCGTTAAAGTTTAGGATATAAAGACAGTAGTGATAAATAAATTAGGGCGTGCTAACCTTCCAATCCCTGTTAGTGATGCCATTTTCATGTAAATGCTAAAAATACGAAACAGTATGAATAAAGTTAGTTTAGTTCAGGCTCCTGCAGTAACACTGGATCAATAACAGATGATCCTTAGCTTGGTGTCATTAAAAGCTCCAATCTCTTCGTGATATTTTCCATAAACTTTAGTCATCGCCTGTGAATGAAATATTCCAATTTGTTTAATTCATTCTTTGAAGGCTACACATGGCTACATTCACGCTAAACGACATCCTCACCTGAAGGCACATTGCTTTCATAGTTGGTTTAGTTGTCAATAGGAATCAGTGATACAGATCGTTAGACAACTCGAGCCTGAAAACAAAATAGAAAAGTCGATCGAATCTTGAATGGTTTCATCCATGATTCTATACTTCTCTACTACATTCTGCAGGACAAATAACATTGCGTGAACTGTGCAGCAATATAGAGAATAGGGGGAAGCCAGACAGAAAAGCACATGGAAAGTAGTTTGAATATTTGCAAACCCTGATAGATAAATGTCGTGGACTCACACATTTGTTATCGGCGTCTCCTCGTCGTTTGGTTCCAACAAGACTCAAATAATAGTCACCTGATAGCAGAGATACGTTACTGAGTTTGATTCCTATCGAGGAATAAGGGGGCTTTATGAAGAACTGTTAAAAAGCTAGAGCAGTTAGGCTTATCACTAACCTATTTCAGTTCATCATCTAAACATTCATACAGGACTTCAAACTAAAGGTGATTCCAAAAGACAACGTAGTTTCCACTCAGATCTTTTTCCATTGCAAATGCGTGCAAATCAGATTCGAGTGCCCCAGAAGTTCCTCTCGCGTCTGTCACATTGAAAACATAAGAAATTGTTTCATACTCTTTTACGAGAACAGTTTAGAGAAAGAGGTCAGGACTATTGAATTTGTCTTGTTATACTCATAGCGACAGGAAATCCTCCATTACATTTCCATTTCCTATATTTTCAACGGAAACTAACCTTAACCTCGAGACTCACCTTGTAATTCCAAATCAGGTTGTACGCTGTCAGATCTTGACTGAATCTGTAAAAAAGATCCGCTTAAATATCATTGCTTTTTCATCTTTCAAACGACTAGAACATTTTCCCATTTTCTTAATATGAACACTTACTTGTAATAAAAAAACTGGATTTAAATTCTCACATCTTTCCTGGATTTGAATCCTATTTTTGTCCTCCAATGCGAGAGATATCCTTCAAGTTGATTCCTCAACGTTCCCCTCGTTTTTCCAGAGCTCTAAGACACAAGTATAGCACGTGAAATAACAGGCTTATACGTTTATGCAAGCATGCATTATGAAATTTTGGAACACGATTGTTGATTTAAAACGTACTTCTGCAAGCTTTACATTGTCACGAATTGATAAACGATCTTCTTCAGTCTCTGGTGGCTGAAGGAAAGATAAAAACTTTCCAACAAAATTGTTTCTTAACGAAAAGGTTTTACACTTCTGAATGAATTACCATTTAATTATTTCGTCAGTGGGGCAGTTGGCACAGTTTAAGCAAAGCTATGGATATATATGTAATTTATGATTTGTTTTTACTTACAGAAATGGACTGCTGATAATATTGGAGTTTTTACCCGTCTCATGAAAAGTGTAAATCTAAGAAATGGTGTTGACAACTTCAGATTTATTCTATTTCCAACTATACAAAATGAAGATCTCATGGTGCAGCAGATACAAGCAACATCTACTGTTCTAAAAAGCATGAACCTCGAGTGGCATATAACATACTTTGAAAATTCCTTACCAAACTTAAAAGGTATCTATATATTTTTTTTTTCAGGCCCTGCTTCGCTGAAAATTTGATTGTAAACTAGTAATACATTAATATTTCTTCTTTTTAATAATTGGGAAGGATAAACTCAAAAAAGTGATCTTCCCATTCATTGTAAGTGGAAGTAGTTCAATTGAAGTGGAGGCCGCAACAAATATATTTAGAGTTGATGGAGAGCCTTTGGTAAAAGAAGTGGATAGTGGTATAAAATACACAAGACAAAAGCCCATCCAGCTGTATTGTGAGCTGATCAAGGTTTTTTGCCACGATAAATCATTGTACATTGTTGATGCATGTAGTGGTGCAGGGTCATGTGCCATGGCCTGTTCTAAACTAGGGTTGAAGTGCATTGTCTTAGATAATTCAGCACTGAAACTAAGACTTATTAGACAAAGACTGGGGTCTATTTAGAAATAGTTAATTAATTTGGGATTTATAAAGTTGGGATTTATAAAGTTAAGTGTTAATATATTTGGTTATTTGGTTTAGCTTTGTTAAGACCACTGGGTTCTCGACATGTCAAGGACCAGTAACATTAGTTCTCGACATGTCAAAGACCACTAGCTTGGTTCTCGACTTGTCGAAGACCACTAGCCCACTAGCTTGGTTTTCGACATGTCGAAGACCACTAGCCCACTAGCTTGGTTCTCGACATGTCGAAGATCACTAGCCCACTAGCTTGGTTCTCGACATGTCGAAGACCACTGGCTTGATTCTTGACATGTTAAAGACCACTAGCTTGGTTCCACAACACCTGTAAAATGCATGCTGCATGTGTATCTTAAAGTCATTTTCATCCATTCTTTTATTTCCTCCTGGAAATCATTGATGGAAATTTACATAATTCATAAATTTTGCATGCATTGGGATTTCAATAAAAATTTTTAAAAAAAATTTCTTCGTAGCTTTCTTTTGCATGATTTTTTTGCTGCAAAGAAGATTGGTGCATTTTCCAATAAAATTTGCAACTCATTTGCAGCACACATGTGGCAAATATTTACAAATTATCTAGATATTGTTAGATATTTCTTTCTGCTCTTTCGATCATAATTTTTTTCTTTTTTTGCCAGTCTCTGTTTTTGAACTATTGAGACAAATTGCAATCTCTCATAAAATTTTTTCAACAATATTTTTTCATCTGGCAAAAATTGCCTTTCTTTTTATATTTCATCACAAAAATGGTGAAATTTTAGGCAAAAAATAACCGAAAATGTTAATATTCTCTTGATTTGGCGCCAAAAGAATATCCCAACCTATCGTAGAACGTGTTTGTTTTGAAATAAGAGAGAGTTATTGATCAATCTTAATAATGTTTATTAATATTTTTGTGAGTAGTACAAAGCAAGTTATTTAAATTTTAATTAAAAATATTGACAAAGTATTGTCTCCCTTTAGAAATAAAATATTTCCAAAACGACTAGGAAGGAACCACTTTTTAGAGCTTGCAAAAGGCAAATATTCAAGTGTTTATGTTTATGTTTATGACTTTTTAGTTTTAGTCTAACAAACACTGATTGGGGCAGTGGGGCTAATTATGTTAAACTATTCAGCAAAGCTGGTGTAAACAATCTTTCTAATATAGAAGATATTCCAAGACTATGTAGTATCCTGCCTGGCCAAATCTTAAAAGCAAGGTCCATCTATTTATAAATGAGGTTGTATGCATGCAATCCTAAAGTTTTTTTGTTCAAGAGTTACAACAGTGAATACATCAATGAGTAATAAAAATATTCTTCACAATCAATTACTAGTGTATACAGGCATTTAGGATTCTCATATTGTTGCAAAAGTTATATCATCCCAAATAACTTTTATATTATCCCAAGAATCTTAAAACTAAAGCAATGCAGTCATGTGACTTACAGCAATACTTGAGACTTGAGACTTGAGACTAGCTGTGATTCACCAGTCTTAGGAATTCACCAGTCTTAGAAATTCACCAGTCTTTGGTGACCAAAACAGCCATGAGCAACCATAGCTAGAAGTTAAGGAATTTACACTGTCTAATTACCTGTTTGGTAATTGGTAATGACCTAAACTGGACATCATTGATCATTCATTCCTAATAATTTTTGTGGCTGTTGTGTAGCATTATTAAACAAGAAAACAACTTCATTGTAATACCTCAAACTTGTCGTATTATCTTGAAATCAGCTACACAAGTTACCTTATTTCGCACGCATAGTAATGGTGTTAAGGTATAAATAATAAATTATAAACTGTGATTTACATAATTAATAAAATAACGTAAATCACAGTTAATAATTTATACCTAGTCTAGTGACTCAAAGTCATTAGTGGTATACTGGTAATAATAATAAGTGGTCATAGTAAGGTCTAGTGGTCATAATAATATGACCATTATTGGCATTTATTCCTTTGCTTTTATAAATAAAGCTTATGTTATAATATAACATAGCTTATATTATAATATAACAAAAGCTTTATATTAAACCTAAGCAACTTTAAATTTATACGCAATATTTAATAACAAACAGGAGAACTGGCCAGAAGCCCAGAACCATTGAGTATTCGAGAATAGAGATTATATTATTGACTCCAGGGGCATGCAGTCATTTCTTTATTTTGAAAAATTATGCGAGTACGTTACCGTTTGACCTCAAACTTATTTTTCTTTCAATTTGAATAATGCCCTTATTTGCTGTTGTAGTCATGACTTCGATAATGCGTGGGAAAGCAATCTGAGCAAATGCATTATGCCAAAGCGATTTAGCGATTTAGCGAAAGCTTGTACGTCACAGTAGAATCCAAAACGAGGCTTGAAGCGAAAAGGTAGCAAAAAACCCGCAATCTGCAAGAGTGCATCGGTCGGCGGACTCAAATCTACCCTCAAAACAATGGAAACGTTTACGTCACGGTAGATTTCACGCGGAAAAGGACTCGGGACCGGTGCACTCACAGGTGCACAAACTTTCACATCTACTCTCAAAACAATGGCAATGTGACGTAACAGTAGATTTCACACGGAAAAGGACTCAGGACCGGTGCACTTAATTCACATGTGCTACTGTGCATTACGTAATGAAAAGTTATTTATATCCATGTTGAGGCCATTTTTGTCGCGAAATTATTCACGACGACTTGTCGAAAAACAAAAAAAAGTGCGAAATCATATTTTGATCGCAAATATCGATAACTTGGCAATAATAATGAGTTTAAATCGCTGGTTTGAAGTGATTAAAAACTCTGAGTTTATTCAAGGAGAGGTGTGATCACATTAGTTAGCTATCAGGTATTTTTATGTGTATAATTTATACAAATATATTATATCTGACCAAATTTCAATATCACAATTTTGACCGATGCATCTGCATCCATTGCACCGGTCTAGATCCGCCCCTGTAACATGCAAATGATGACAAATGGTTGGTTTCTTACAAACTACCTGCCAAGGTATATATATATTAAATATATTTATATAATACATCTAATTATATATATATATAATCAAACAAAGGGATTAAAACTTTACACTTTTCATACGTTTGTCGTAAAGGCCAAACGTAAGGTGTCTATCAGCAGACGATGTTCACAGACCATTAAAACACCCCTTTGACAAGGATCTATATAAGACCTGATTTTATTCATTAGTGACTATTGAAAATGGAGACACAGAGCATATATACCTTTACAGTTTCCCTCATCCGATACTGCCGCTTTGGAGAAACAGGAACTCATTGGTAATCTGCGCGATGAGTTCAATCGTGATGTCTGCTCCACCATTCAGATTCATACGACGAATCCTAAGAAAACGGAACGTGAACACGTAGCGTTTCTAATCATATAAAAATATGCGTTTTTAGCAGACAAACTTGGGTCAGGAACAGTAAGTTTACAAGCCTATGTAATGTACGTATAATACGCTTGTTAGTTAGACCCTAGGTCATTTCGTAATGCTCACAGGCCTGAATAAATCCTCTACATACCCTTTTCAAAACCGTCGCGTATTTTTGTATAGTATACAGTATAAAAAGATATAACTCTTCAACGGAAGATACCAAATGACCTATAATATATATATTAATATGATTTTATTGCAGGCTTCATGGGAACAAGCAAACAAAAACAGATTTAAAAACCAACGAAGAAAAAAGAGAAGTAGGAGTACTGTGACACTCGAAGGGGTATTTACCCCTTATACGTAATGCACTTACATAAAATCACCAGGTTCCGTGAGCTCTTGTTCGAACCGTTATCTTGTTTTCCTTCTTTTTATCCTAAGTAAAATTTCACTATACTTCGGTTTTAGCATCACTCACATTCACACTTGCTCACTTAATTCAAATAGGAAAGTGACTCCAAACGAATGGCCGGGTCGTCTAAACTGTCGGTGTTGTCGGAAGCAACTGAAGGCGAGACGGCAGAAACCTGCAGGGAACATGTGGTAGCGATAAAGAAGGAGATGGCCAAAAGTCGAAACAAAAACGTAGACTTGAGTAAAGAATTAATGGAAGTCCATTTCCCTTCCAGGAGGCACGAAATCCTTCGTACGCCTAAAACTCTTGAAAACGTCTTGGAAGAGTATCCGGCACTGACACTTGTGTCCGAGGTAAACTACTAATAGCTATCTTCAGTTTTCTCATTTTAAATTTTTGATATTTGCCACATAGAAATTGTTTGCACGACGCCCGTCTTTAGCTTCGTTGTGGTAGCATGGTTGGTGATGCTTATACGCAAAGGTAAAAATTCCATTGGAGTGTTTTTGCCTAGTCTAAAAACCCTATAACGAACTATGTTATTCACCGCTTGTTACCTTCATATGTAGCATTCAAGCTCCGATTTGTGTTGCAAGTGGTTGAAATATATGATGTAGATATTCTTGCTTTTACTTCAGCTGAAAGCAGAGTTTAACAGAATAATGGGGATGACTGGAACAAAAAAAAATGGTCAAAACGTTCGAAACTGAAATCTAGGCAAAGTTGCTCAACCTAGTTTAAAAGAAAAAGGTTATTTCCGGGGTGAAAAAAGTAAGAATGAAATGGTTGAAGCTAACACTGATGATCCTAAAAAAAATCAGGTAATGAAACTTTTTGCATTAAACACATATTTATACATCAAATGTGGTACAACAACTGCCTAAATAGACAAAAGAACACTTCTTGACGTTTTGACCCAAGGGGATTTGTCAGGAAGGTTAGTATGAAAACAAAGAAGGAAGAACACGTGGTTTGTATGGAGCACAAATTTATGCATATGATTATATATATATATATATATATATATATAAAGATAAAATAAAATAAACTTGGTTTACTTCATAAGATTTTATTCACTACAAACTTGTTTCGTATGACAAGTTTGTAGTGAATAAAATCTTATGAAGTAAACCAAGTTTATTTTATTTTATCTTTATACTAGCTCTATACTTTGGTATATCGAGCACTCTACTCATATATGATTCTAAATACATATTTTATATATATATATATATATATATATATATAATATATATATATATATATATAATATTATAATATATATATATATTATATATATATATTATATATATTATATATATATATATATATATATATATATATATATATATTTATATATATATAGAGTTTGTATACTATTTTCAGGCTGTCGATGAGAACATTTTCGACTAATTAATTTGGTCATGGTAAGGGTTACCATGCAAGAATGTCAATCATCAGTAATCAAGATGACAATCCAAAATTAATATTTAACTGCATGCGTAACTGTTTTAAGGCACCTGAGTAGAAAAAAGCAGAAACATGAGCACTTACATAACAAAAATGACCCGCTTTTCTAGATGTCCAAAAAAAAACTAATTTATCGGGAAACGACGAAAAGAAGAAAAAAGCGCGAGAGAATTTAACTGTGGATCTCACGGAGGACGATGAAATCTCTTTTCGTACATTAAAAAGAGAAAACAGCGAAGAATATTATCACATTTTCCAGTGATCCCGAATCAGTGAATGGGAACAGTGAAAATGATGATACGTCTTACTCATTTGACATCGATTTGCCTAATCTTGTCCATTACAGGGGTGATAAAAGGCTTCCAATTTACAGTTATTCGAGTTATCTTGAATTAAAAAAATTCCAGATCTGTTTAAAAAAGGATATTCGTGCAGAACGAAAGGCAGAATTCAAGCCAACAAGCATTTCTACAACATCATCCTTCGTTGTCGACAGAAAACTTGCAAAAGAAAATAGCATCCGTTTGATATTGAAGCTGATGAAACACTTGGGGACTATGAGAAAAAAGAGCAAACTAGGTTTTATGAAGTTAAGGTTACGGACGGAGGCGAACTTTTCATCAATTCAAAAGTCTCGGTGAACAAAGACGACAGTGGCATTATCGTTGGTGGTACCTGCAACGTCCGCGATGGTTGAAATTGGGTTCGGCAGATCCTAGGCAAGGAGCACTTGTACGCTGTAGTTAGAAAGAGAGCAGTGCATAAGAATACGATGAAAATGTGTCAAACGGCATTTCAAGAGAGCACTCTCTCAAGAAAAAAGTGAAAGAAACGGTTCATACAGATGTTCGTGCCCCAAGGATTATTGAATACGAAAAATCGAAGGATCTGAATTTACTTGACTCTGAATTACAGTCAACCACTATTCGGGATACAAAGCAGCTGTATAATTACCGTTATTTGTATAGGAAAAAAAACAGATCTAGTATCGATCAAATTCAGGAAGTTATCTTTAAACTCCTTGAGCAAAGTTCCACTGCTGACGAAATGGACCAGATTTGCTTGACAAGAAAAAAGCATTCGTCAGAGAATTCCTGTTAAGACACGAGAAGCAAGCTTGTTTTGTGGCATATTTGCAACAGTCTGACAGATATAGAACGCTTCTCCACAACATCAGCAAATCCCAGGTTTACTACGCCTTTGGCTTTTGACACTACATTTAACATTGCAAATCATCTCGTGACTCAAACGACCTACAAGCAGATGTCAGTAATTGGAAGAGAGAGTTTAAGAAATCCCTGGTTCCTAGGTCCATTTCTGATCCATCGAAATCAATCAGCGCAGGATTTTGCACATTTTTGGCAAGCAGTGAAAAGAGGGAATCCGGCTCTTGCCAACATCCTTGCTTTTGGTACAGATGAAGACGAAGCACTTTCTAGCGGGATTCCTAAGGAAACGAGTGGAAAGACCATTCACCTTTTGGGCAAAGAGCATGCCGAAGCATATGTAGATAAAAAATTGCAGTCGTTAAATTTTACTTCAATCCAAAGAAAAAATTATAGTGAGTGATATCTTCGGGAGTGTCACGTGCAAAGAAGAAGATTCTCTTTACGGAAGCGAAAGTACTGATATTTACAACCGTAAGCTATTGCAACTGAAATCAAAATGGCTTCAAATAGAGAAGGAACACACCAGCAATTGTCCGGCGAGTCAGTTCGTCGATTATTTTGAAACTTATAAAGAGAAGCAAATGAGGGATAAATTATTAAAAAAGTTCGAAAGCAAGCTTCCATTGACGGAGTGTACGGCCAAAATCCAATTGAGGGGCAAAATGTCTTATCAAAAGATGAAATATCCGCCCACGTGCGTTCAGAGGGTCGTAGTCATCGAGACCAGACATTTTCAGAGTGCCTAGATGCCTTCAAAGCTCGCAGTATCCGTTTATTTAGCAATGTTGTCAAAGTTATATATGATTATGGTCCTTACGTCCTAGCACCAGCCTACTAAATGTTTCGTAAAACATATGCCGATTGGAAAGGCATGTCATCAGACGAACGAAAGATGCACATTGCAGCATTCATGGCTTACATTCCAACCGACGATGTACTCTTGCGCTCCGGAGTTCGAAGTGCAGAAAACAAGGAATCCATTCCAACTATTTCCCTGTTATATGACGAAGCACCTGGTCCATCTACGTCAGCACCTAAACAAGATTATCTTCAAGTGTCACAACAAATCTCAAATTCTCCTCAACCAAATTTCTGCCATCCCTCCAAGCCAGAGGTTAAAGGCCACGACGTTCTAGACAAACCACGACGCACGCTTTCCTTATCGCTTCAAGAAGCTTCGGTTCTAAATGATGTTTTGCCTCCTCACCTTATACAAGATGCTTTTAATAAAGCCGAAGAACTGTTAAGCGAACCCAACTCCATCACTAAAGCGGCTACAGACGATGATCGTTTACGCACAATTAAAAGCCGCTATGGATCCGTACCATTGATTGTTAAGCCATTCCATAAGACGAGATACCTCTTTCAGTGTACCTGCAAGGTCTACAAGGCATTAGGAATGTGCTGTGATGCCATTGCCGTCGCAGATGAGGTCGGAGTTCTTTGCAATTACCTTTGTGAACTAAGAAAAAAACTTGGCAAGCGAAAGAAGAGCGCTGGTAAAAAAGCCGTCAACTTAAAAGCAGCTGTCCAATCTGACTTAAGCTCTTCGCTGAAAGGTCACAAAAAGAACGAGACCCAAAAACTTTCACATAAAGACCGGCTACAAGTGATGAGTCCTCTCCCACTGGACCAGTAAAACAACCCAATGTGCAACAATCGTTACCCACGAACACGCTTGCTGAGAACAATTCCACCCGCATTTACCCTCCATTCTTGTCAACGAAATTTTCATTTCAGCCCGCAAACCACCGTGTCCTCACTGATGCACAGTCCGCCATTTTCAGCCATCCTAGCATCGGCATTCCGCAACCACATTGTCGCTAACAAGTAGTTTTAATTTACAGCAGCAAAGCAATGCTAGCTATCATTTTGTTTCCTGGAAGTCCAGAATGCCCCCACACGGGTAAGAATTAGTACTTCTGCCAAATTCCGTCACAAAATGCTATGGCTGTCATCAGCAGTTCACTTCAGGGTACCGAATATCACCAAATAACATGATCGTTAGGCATATGGACCGACGAATCACTGGGCGTGACCATATAGGGATCGTTGACATTTAGTCCTGAGTTCAAAGCTACGTATTACCATCCTGACAAAGAGCACTTTATGGTGAAGATAGCTGCATTTGATGGTCGTGTCTTCGTCCCTTTCATTCTGTCTCAGATGCTTTCACCTGAACAACTTCATGTTGTTAACAATTTAAATCTTAATGTTAACTTCCTTCAAAACAGCTAAGTAGTCAAGTCAAATGGACATTGTAATACTCCTCAGAATTGCGAAAAGTAAAGTCTGAAAAGGTGGGGGGGTTTACAACATTCAGTTGTTACGTTGACATGATTATGGTATGAGCCATTTCCCAATTGAGCAGGGTGCTGGGTCTAGTGGCGAACCGCAAAGTATCTATGGACTATTTAGAGGGACAAATGATTTCAGACTTATATTTCCTGTCCCTCCAAACAGTCCATATATATTTAGCGGGTCGTGACTCGACCCAGTACCCTGCTCGATTGGGAAATGGCTAATTGATCACGCCTTAGACATAAAACTGAAGTGTTTGGTATAAAATTAACTTAGATACGATGTCAATCATTCTTTTAGTTATAAATTTACTCGTTTAGCATCACCAATCCTGGGAGCTTTCATTTGAACAATTTTGTTACCTAAGGCCAACCTCGTACCCAGGGTCTTTCGTAGGCTTTCCTGGGGGCACAGTTGGGGGAAAACACTGCAATGAAAAGTTTCCTGCGGCGGAGGTTTACCTAAGCCTAGGCTTACCTGCTTTGAACACTAAGAACCGGTCCCGGATGATTATACTACAATCTTCGACAAAGTCATATTCGCATTCTTTTCTTTTTATATGTACCTAATCCTTGTTCCCTCTAGCCGCGAAGTTGAGTTTAAGTCATATTAAATTTCCCGCATAACATAACTTCACGTTAGTAAACTATTTTGTCCCAGATTGTAGTAACTGCTAACCAGCCTCAATCTTAAATAAATCCGAGTTAATACTTTACTAAAATAAAGACTGTAACTAAAATTTGCCTCTGTAGGGTCTTGTTGTGTTTTCGTTTAAATGAGTTCAAATATTTACAAAAATTACTCGTGTTTGTGTTTTTTTTACTCGTTTTCATAATTTTTGGGCTCTTTTTGACTCGTTTTCGCTCGTTTTCATGATTTTTTGACTCCTGTTCACTCGTGTTCATGATTTTTGGACTCGTGTTCGCTCGTGTTCATAAATTTTTGACTCGTGTTCATGATTTTTTTACTCTTTTTCATATTTCTGGAGTCGTGTTCTGACTCGTGTTCATCCGTAATCCACTTATACCCAAAACTCCAGTAAAACGATTCTAGAAGAAAAGTTTTCATGGTTAATCTATTTCTTGTGTTAATTAGAAAGGTAGTCCAAATTAGAAAGGCAATTGCTACAAATCACTTCCTAAATTTTGCAAGGGAATTTCTCTTCCAAAACAAGGCTATATACACACAAGAGGAATGGAAAAATAAAATGCATGGGTTCAGCATAGATTATAGACAACAAACACCGCACATCTTACCACATTTATCGTGAGAATTCCCAAAAACTGCTTAGAAATTTTTCACAGGAAACAGAGAGCTTTTGTTTATCTGTTCTTCTCGAATGTCATAGTTAGCGTGCGTTGGCTATATAAAACAACAGAATTGGTTTCAATAAAATTGGATCCTGTTAACATGCAAATTTCAAAGTTGGCTGAGTTGACGTATTTCGTTACTTGCATCTATCTAGCTCGGCAATTTCGCCGCTATATTCTTAACGAAATACTCTTTTTTAAATTTAAATATGTCCGGTCTGACCATTTTGGCCGCTTTAAAGAAAGCCCTGTCTTTACCTGCATCAGAGCACACAACATGTCGACAGCGGCGTGAGTCACGGCTTCATTATTCCTCTTCAAAGCTTTCACAGTTTTCACACCAACCTTCTCACGGAAGCTGAAAAAGCAAAACAGAAACACGGTCTAAAAAATGAACTGGTTGAGTAAACAGCGTGTGTTGTGCTTAAAGATAAACGTTTCTCACCTAGTGAGCGTTGTGAAAGCGCGAACCTGCTTTGGATCCAACCCAACGTCTCAAAGCGTGAAACAGTGCTTCGAGATCTTTATCTGATATTTTGTTTTGGTCTTCTGCAAATAGACGAGACTTTTTAATTATTTTAGGTATATATTGAACACCTGCGAAGGTAATAGCAGTCAGAATATGTATATTTTAGGGTTGAACACTAAATAATGTATTGGAAAAGATATACAATACCTTCGTGAGCAATGAGCATTGTGATGGCATTAATGATAAGTCTTTCTTTATTCTCCGAGAAAAGTCCCTACAAAATATTTAAAATCGTTTGAAATATATATTGGAGTTTAAAAGACTTAACATTCCAGCTGTACTTCTGATGAAAATTTCAAAACTACCATTTCATGGATTCTGACTCATTCAACTCAGCAACGAGAGTGACCACAGTTTTTAAGGAGTACTATTAGTGTTTTGTGTACATTTCTGTCAGAACAGTAACATGATAGGTTATTTGTAATAAGGCCATACTCTGCCTTTGGCTATATTGGATAAATGTACCGTGTTGTTTGGAGACGTTTTGAACCGTGTTAAATGTTTTGAATTAGCAGCTGAAATGGTCAGATGTTTTCATATAATATGATTATGTAGCTTAGCAATCGTTTAGTTTAAACTGAAGGCTGCTTATCACTTACCCGTTTTTTATACGCACGTACACATACGGAAAACTTTAAATGCTTTTAAATTTTTATTAATTAAGATGCATCTAGTTCAACTAATGCATACTAAATATGCAGAAAACTAAGTTCCTTCGATTTATTCATTTAGTTTTTTCAAAGGTAACACGTATAAGGATTTAGATTTTTACGTGCGTGTACGTGCGTATGAAAAACACGTAAGTGGAAAACAGCCTTATTCCAGATTTTGACAGAACATTAAAACTCAGTGAAAATACAATAATATTCTCTACACAGGATTTTTTCTGCAGAAAAGTACAAAATAAGGAATTGTTAACTTACGTCTTGGGTGACTGCATGAAGTAGACCGCTGTAGGAAATATTGCAGTTAAATCTGAACACAGCTTCGGTGAAATTTCCTGCAAGGAACCAGTCATAAGACTATATAAGCTTTTGGAGATATTTCAAAAATTTAAAGTGAAAAAAAAAAGAGAAATATTTCACCTGGAGACGCAGCGAGGAATTTTAAGTGACTGCTTTCTACTTCTTCAACAACAATATACAATGGACCCCATCGGTAACCTTGAAAAATATATCATCTTAAAAAAACAATTCTTCTTTTGATGTATGTGATGTATTGAACTGGCTAATACGAATAATGCTATTGGCTGATACCTGACGAGAAGTGTAATTGTTGGTGTGTTATATGAGATCACATACGTCAGCAGGAAAATGAAATGAGGGATCGTATTTAGGGTAATCATAGCAGTACGAGATTTTCATCAGGAAAATTTTGGCCATAATTTTCGCTCAATCATCTATGAATAAGCGTGCAGTACTTCTCTTCGTTGGGGTCGTTTTTACGCAAAAATCTCTATTTCAACTGGCTCTAACACCGTCAAGCAAACCAGCCAGTAATGTTTCCCTAGATTGAGTGAAATACAAACATTCAAAACAAGAAATATTTTTTATAGCTTAATACAAAATTTGCTTTCTTAAACTACCTGTCAGGCGACGTGTAATTTATCAGCTGACCGCTTGTGTATATTCCAGCCCGAACAACTGAGGATGGTTTCGATAGGGAATTATTGAAAATATCTGACAGAAAAAGAAGTTTGAAAACTATGATATACTATAATACACAAGTCTCAAGCACACGGTATATTCCGGAAAGTAACTGCAAAAATAAAACTATTTTAACTCGGCTGCATACTTTTTTGCAATTGGACATGTTCAAAATGGAAACGTGAAATAAAAAAGACGATAAAAGCAGTAAACTTGAATCCAGGTCAGAAGACATGGAGTGTTTGGAGTGTTTGGAGTGTTTTCTTTCAAGGTCAGAAATGAACAATTACTGGAAGTGACATGGAATGTCGCATGACTTAATGAGCTAAGGGGATGAAGGGTGACGATATTGTACGTTTCTAAGAAACACAGCGTTCTTTGAACATGATCCTAAATTTGAGAGTGTAAAAACGATTTTAAAATGAGAAAAAGGATAGACTCTTAGAAGAATTTTAGTAACAACATAACTCACTTTACTCCGAGGAGTTTCTCTATAGACGCTGATTTGTGACATTGATGTGATATGTTCGTCATCACTGAAACGAAAAATTTGTCATTTACTATCATATCTCACATTCTTTACACAGGACAAACTAAATACTGTCTTAATAATATATCATTCACCTGTATTTTCCAAATATGTTTTTAAAAAACGACTCCACTTTGATGGAAACTTTTCTTCCGCCTAAAACTGAGCAAAATAAAAAAAAATACAGCTCAAAGTAAATTACACACCTGGAAAGAATTTTTTCGTAAATAAATGAAGTAACCTGTATGTAAGTAAATTTGTCATTTATTTAAAATTTGTTTACTTAAATTGTTCACATACTTTATCGTAACGTCAACGTTATTGAAAGAAGATTCCATCATCTTTTTCAGATATTCCTCTCTCCTGTTTGATGTGAAAAGATGCTGGAAGACACAAACAAAATTGTGCACAAAATGTAAAACTTCAATTTGCAGAAATAACCGGTATCTTATCCTTTTGTTATTATATAGCTGGTACTAGTAGAATCTGGTACATACCATTCTGTTAATAACCACCACAGACAACAACAAATCCCCTAGGATAATCTGAGACCTAAGATAGAAATGGAATGAAAGCCTGAGTTAAATTATTGCAAATCACAAATATTCAAATTTCTGGCAATATCAAGTATCATACCAGTGCAATCAGTTCTATACCTTTATAGTTGTAAGAAGCCAATTTTTATTATCTCTTCAATCAATCTGATCCATGCAGTGAGCCTGGTGACACCTAAATTGAACAAAATTGCTTCAAAAATGGCTAATAACAAGGAATATATATATATATGTATATAAACACACAGGTAAGTTATCAAGAAACTTGAAAACAATAAAAGTACCTCTAACGTGAGTGCAACCTTTCGTTCACTCCAATTCAATTCATAACCACTAATCTTCTACACAAAAATATGGCATATGTTGATGTTGAAATAGCTTGGAAACGTTAGCTTCAATTAGCTTATCACTTTATTAATAAGAAACCACTTATTAAATTAGAAAAGGAATATGGACCTAATTTTTTGAAGACAGAGGGGGGGGGACATTGATACCATGATGAATTACGATTTTGAATTTCATGCGAATAGTTTCATTTTAGGGAATGAGGTATAATTAACCAGAACATACCAATTCACTTCCACTTTTATGACCAGGAAAGTCTTCGTACAACTTTTAAAATATAATAATCAGTGGTTAATTAACAGAGTGTACAATACAGTAAAACAAAGGTACGAAATAATAAAAATTACACTTCCTTACTAAAGCCTCTGTGATAAGGTCTTCTCTGCGCTCAGTAGAAAATGTAATATTGTGAGTCTTTTGCCTTATTTGTATATGAAACAAAGACAGTTTTTTTACAAATTACCAGCAGTTGTGAGTTTTATTTTATCTAAAGATTGACAACTTACACTCTCACACCAATGATAACTTGTGTTGGTGCCTTCAACCTTGGCATGATGTTTAGAAAATCTTTGTAAGCCCACTACAATATTTTTGAAAATTTGTCAGTTAATAACTTTCTGTTGTGGTTTCCAGCCATTCACATGTGCAATGACAAAATTAAATTGAGAACTTTATGGCTGCAGTTATATTCCAGTTGCCAAAATACATACAAAGACAGAATGATAGTTGTCAGGTGTTGAAATCCTACATAAGATAATTTGCATGAAAATATGGAAATGATGATAAAATCCTAAAAGGACATAGGATTGATTTCAACAAAATTTGTTAGGAAAATAAGCAAATGAACCTCTATTTCGGAGTTGGTCTGAATTCTTGACATTTTGCCAAAACTTTCTAATAGTTGTTGATCATAACAAAGAGCTATTATATATGTTAGGCATTTGCAAGCAAATTCAAATTTGAAACCCGAGGATCATGCAGCAATTATATTGTATCAATATGGTGGAAGACTGGAAGTCAGGATACATATCATGTCAGATAAGCCCAGGTTGCACAAGACATCTTAATCAAAATTTACATCAAAATGATTTTGACAAACATTGACACTCCTGTATTAAAGTCACTATTATGACCAAGTATAGATCGCCACATTATGACCAAGTATAGATCGCCAGTCGCCACATTTTGATGAAAACATCCATCTAGACAATCTAGACAGGAATCGGCCGACTAAAATCGTCGTGTGTGCGCCTAGCTTTATGAAATAAACAAGATTGGATTTTTATATTTACACAAAATAGGATTATGCATCAAACAACGAAAAGGTATGTACATAAATCTTATAGGTAGTTCAAAGGGCCCTGTCCACAATTTAACTGGCTTTAATAATGATTGATTGATTGAATTTAATAATCGTAATTTGCAGTTAGTAAAAACTGAATTATATACGATGTACATAAAAGACACCTAAAAGTATATACATGCATAAGTTTAACTAAATCTAATCTATAATTATCTTACAATTATAACAAATTAGGCTATTGTTCGAGACTGTTAGCGATTATGAAGGAGTTCTAATACCGATCAGTTCGAATTCGAGGTATAGAGAATTTTCTTCATCGTCTTAGGGAATATTTACAAATTTTTTCCTGAGGAACTAACGAATTTAATTTATAATCTCTATCTTGGGCTTGTTCAAAGAGTTTGTGACACGCAGCAGATCTTTGATCAAACAATGAATCCAACTTCGACATGATAATAGCGTCATCATAACCGTGGTTCTTATATACTCTTCTCAAAAACCGTTTTTGTACCCTCTCAATCTCGTTGCTTAGGTACACCGGCAACGAGTTGTGAAAAACAGGTGACGCGTATTCCAAAATCGACCGTATACATGCCCAATATATCATTATTATGTCTTCGATAGGGACATTTGCTCGTTTAAGTTGTGTTATCAGATATAATCTCTTGGTAGCTTTCGACACAATTTGCTCCACATGTGCTCTCCACTTTAGATCACTGCTGACTGTAAGTCCAAGGATCTTAGCATGGTTCACTATTTCGAGTTCTTTTCCATTGACCAGTAATGGGGCTAGCGTGTTGCCATGATTATTATTCCTAGAAAAGTCAATTTTGAGTTCTTTACTTTTATCTTCGTTTAGTTCAGCTAGGTTGGTTATAGTCCAATTTTGAACATCATCAACATCTAACTGAATTGTACTGCGTTGACCTTTTTTCAGTATTTCCGAAATACTTGTGTCATCGACAAATTTCCCAGGATCGCTATGTGACGTTGTCAGGTCATTTATCATTAGTACATATAACCAGGGACCAAGCTTGGTACCCTGGGGTACACCCGCGCGAATCTCACTCCATTGCGAAAAGCAATTGTTCCTCAATTTTACCCGCTGCATACGGCCAGTATGGAAATCCAAGATCCAATTTATTGTAGAAGGGGGGAGGTTAAGTTGTCTAATTTTAACATAGAGTCGTTTATGGTCTATCAGATCAAATGCCTTTCTAAAATCGAATAGAACTGTACGGACTAAATTTCCAGGTTGATCAGTGGCCTGTGCCCAGCGGTGTATCATAGATATTAAAGCCATTGTGGTAGAGGATTTCGGTACTACTCCAAATTGGTTTTTGTCGATGATTTTCAAAATGGCCGGTCTAACGTTCCTCTCAAGGACAAACTCCTCTTCCACCTTCGAGATTATTGGCGTTAGAGATATCGGACGAAGGTGTTTATTTACATTTGTAATTTGACACGCCTTAGGAATGGGGGTGATTTTGACTGTTTCCAACCAAGAGGTAATGTTTCTTGTTGAAATGAGTTGTTAATAATTAGGCTAATTGGGAAGGCCAGTATTTCTGCAAATTCTCTGAGTAACCAAGGTTGAAGTCCATCCGGGCCAGGGGATTTACTTGCGTTAAGGGATTTCAATTTCATAAATACATCAATTTCTTGTACTTCTAATACATCACAGCCAGATGCTGGCCTTGCGTACTGGATTTTATCAGACTCATCAAGTGGCACATATGATTGCTGTGGGTCCAAAAAGGAATCGTTAATAAAGTTTGCAATTTCATCATGAGAAGAATCATTAATATTCATGTTTTCAAGAGCAAGGATGGATAGTAAATCTTCATTGTCAGACATTGGGGTGTGGCCACTAATGCGTTTAACTTCGTCCCACCATCGTTTTAGCTTGCTGTCTTTTAAAAGACGTAATTTAGAATTATAATAAGTTTGCCTGCACCGCTTGCGATGGCTATTAACGCGGTTATGATAGAACTTGAAGAGCATTTGATTGCCTTGTGCCCAGGCTGCTTGGCGTTTAACAATGAGCTCTTTTAGATAAGTTGTCATCCATGGAACGTCGTTTCGATGAATAACTCGTGTTTTCTCGGGCACAATATTATTAAGTCCAACCTGAATCAAATCATTAAATATGGCAGCTTAGATTTCGACTGAATCGACTGATAAACTGGACCAATCGACGCCCGAGAGAAAACGGCCAAGTTGTTCTTTTTTACTTGGCCTTCGATCACGTACTAAAACTTTAATGCGTTCTGACTTAGTTTTGATTCTTTCTTTCGGGAAAATTGTAATTGTGCAGTGATCCGAGAGTCGAAACGACGAAAGACAATTTGCATCTTTATAAAAGGAATGCAAATTTGTAAGGATTTTGTCTAGGGTGTTATTTCCTCGAGTTAGAAATTTAATGAGCTGTTTAAACTTGAACTGTCGTGCAATAGGCAAAGTGTTAAATTGATTAAAATCGCCTGTCAATATGATTCCACAGTTGGGAAAGTCTCCTTCAAGGGTAGTCAGACATTCTGAAAGGTACTCTGACAGGATTGAGTTATTAGAATTAGGAGGGTGATAAATTATTCCGACAATGATGCATGAAATTGACCGCGGGGACGTCTTGGTCGTATTTTAATCCAAATTACTTCTAAATTTGGAGATTGCAGTTCGACTAAATAATTAAAATGAATATTTTGGTGAACAAAGACACAAACTCCACCATGTGAACCACTTTTTCGGTCTTTGCGTACTACATAATATGATAATATATTTGCATGTGTATCTACATAAATAATGTGCAAATATATGTCACATGCGTTGTCCTTTGCCTTTGCATTCCGAGCCTATTGGCTTTCTACTTTTAATACTTATGTGCTAAAGCTTGGAATTGCGAATTATCTGACAATATTCTTTAAACTTTAACGTTGGACTATGTTTTATATACATAATCATTTATAAACACAATCTCATAATTTATAATTGTACATGTAAAATACAAAAAAAATGGTAGCATACAGGTGAAAATATTTGAAAGTTTCTCATTTGGCTAAGGGTTGTACAAATAGTTTCGTTAAATATGATTCAGCTACAACTTTGAACAAAAAAAAACATGGCTACACAATAGCCCTGAAAATCGTAATGAGCGTGATAACTCTGGATAACTCTACCTTATCATGATGCTAATAAGCTTAACATTTGCCTGATCATTTGATAATTTTGAGCTAAGCTCTCTTTATTATTGTATAAATGTGTACCAAATGCCACTGAATAGTCACAATGCATATCGATGACTTATATTTATGATGATTCCTCTGATGTAAAGCCATAATATTTAAAAAATATAGCATCTTAACATTGACCTTATCATTATGCTAATTAGCTTAACATTCAACTTATCATTTAATAATTTTGAACAAAATTTCCATTATTTTGTGTAAATATGTACTAAATGTAACCATATAGTAACAAGACATATCGATGAGCTATATTTATGATGAATCTTCTGATGCAAAGCCATAATATTTAAAAAATATAACATCTTAACATTGATCTTATCACTATGCTAATTAGCTTAACATTCACCTTATCATTTGATAATTTTGAACAAAATTCCCATTATTTTTGTGTAAATGTGTACTAAATGTCACCATATAGTCACAAGACATATCGATGAGCTATATTTATGATGAATCTTCTGATGCAAAGCCATAACATTTAAAAAATATAACATCTTAACATTGACCTTATCATTATGCTAAATATGTTAACATTCACCTTATCATTTGATAATTTTGAGCAAAATTCTCTTTATTATTGTATAAATGTGTACCAAATGGCACTAAATAGTCACAATGCATATTGATGACTTATATTGATAATGATTTTTCTGATGTAAAGCCAAAGTATACAAAAAATATAGCATTTTAACATTGACCTTATCATTATATTTTGTTGTATAATGTTCACTCCCCCCTGCTAAATGGTTCTTTTGCAACAAACAGACTCCTTAAGTAGATAAGTTGAAAATAATGGGAAAATAAAAGTGACATCTTAACATTCTACTTATCATGTAGTGTGGACGCGGACGGGAACGGGAACGGGGACGGGGACGGGGACGGGGACGGGGACGGGGACGGGGACGGGGACGGGGACGGGGACGGGGACGGGGACGGGGACGGGGACGGGGACGGGGACGGGGACGGGGACGGGGACGGGGACGGGGACGGGGACGGGGACGGGGACGGGGACGGGGACGCCAAAACTATAGCAATAGCTTTCTTGCACTAAAGTGCAGGCGAGCTAAAAAGGAATTTTGGAAGCAGAATACCTGACATGCGTTGCACTATCATCATTAACCAACCTTTTCCTTTCAGAACAAATAACATACGAAGTGAATTTAACTTTTCCAATTTTGTCTTGCACAAGGCCTAGTTCTCAGCTCGCAGATTGAAAAAACATTGAAGAATCTTTAAAAAACCACAATGTAAGACATCATAGAAAAATCGCGAGAAATAACATTGAATTTGGCTTACGACAAGTCGTATCTCCGATGCAATAGACGTCCGATAGCGATTGTCATAATGAGTTTTTATGTGGTACACTAGTATATTGAATATTCGTTCTGCAATTACATAATAGGAAAGGGAGAATAAAAAAATTATATTTTATATAACACCAGTGTAAAATGAATGATAAATGGAACTGTACCGCAAAATAGGATATTACTCCTGAAAATAATGTTGCACAGAAGCAAGACATTAAATATCACAGAAATATTTGGGCTAAAGACCCCGGAATACCACTAAACAATATTGGTTGAAACGATTTTTTGAATAGTATATTCCAACCAGCGTATAGTTATAACCTGCATTTGTATTATAAGTAAAAACAATAATCAAAATAATAGGTTGCTTTGTTATCTCAAATTACTCACCCATAGCAAGATATATTTTAGAAATTCCATATCTTTTCGCTTTTTTGGTACTCTGTTGTCTTCGAAATGTCCCAATTTTACATGTTATCAATCTGTTGTAATTCTGAGTAATTCTTGGGCTAGGATGTGCAAAAGAATTGAAGAAATAGCATTTCATAAGTGCTAAGCGATAATCGTTGGTAAGCACGTGCTTAAGACAAGCTCGAATCGGAACTAGGTCAGAATTTCGGCTTTTTGCCTGAATTTGTTTTCCATATTCTTATTATTGTGAAATATTATAGCCGGTGATGCGATAATTCATATCATCAGGTATGTTTGTATAAAAAATCGAAAAAAATCTTCTAAAGGCTCGATTTTGACGCTAAATATATCAAAATAGTACTGAATATTTGAACTAAACCACTACAACCGGTTTTCGTTTGCATTTTGGGCAATATCCTAAGGATTAGGCCGCTTTGATGTGTAATATTGAATATATAAAATGCGTGAATATCATACCTGTGAATAGCTATGTATGCATGACGCGGGTAAAACGCCATATTTCGACTAGAATTTGCAATATTTAGCCTTCAAATTTACTACATTTGCGATTTTGTCAGTTTGTTATATTAACTTTTATTCCATGCTATGCCCAATTCGACAATATTCTGAAAGGTTCAGTAGTTAAATGTCCACATAATTCAAATGCTACAACAGTTTGAAAGATTTACTTGCCTTTTAAATTCCGACTTTCCTGCTCGACGGGGTTCTAAAGCTGGTTGGGAAATAAAGCCTTTTAATAATGATTGAACTGTAATTTTTTGTGAACTTCATGAGAGAAATAATCGAACAAATACACACATGCTGTGATACATTGGCTTGGAATATGCTCCAAAACGCGTGAAATCGAACATTTGTTGTGCAATCAGCTTGCAAATATCAAAGAAACGAGATCAAAATTTGAATATAGATTAACCAATCTGATTGGTTTTTATTGAACCAATCGTGTAGTACAAAAATTGACCAATGACAAATTGACCTGTGCACAGAAATAACCAATCAAGTTGTCTTAATTTTGCTGAATTATGCAAGAGCCTACAGGCTATAAAACAGAGCCGTCTGCGACGGTTTTCTTCAGGTAAGTGAGTTCTTTCTTTAGGTAGGATCAAGGTATGTGTAATTATTTTTTTAATAGAAGTAGATCCCCGTGGCCACTCTGTTAGCTAAGAATCTCTGTCCCCGTATCTGGAAACACGGCTCACTGCTTGTCTAACTGTGTTTTGCTCTTCGTTTTCTAGGGAGCTACTAATAATTTTTTTTGGTGTTTTTCAGACAAAGACGATCGTAGTTTAGTTTTAGTATCCAACCCTAAGAAGCCATCCCATATCCATGCCGTCAGTTAATCCCCTAGCCACTATTGCCTTCATGCTAATTCTGAATGCTTCCTTTTCTAGGAACCACTCACCATATTTTTTGTCGTTTCAGCTACAGAGTTAGTGGGTTGTGGGTTGTTGGATGTTGTGTCGTCGGTTGTGTGTTTTGTGTTGTACGTTCGTATTGTCTGCCAGTCGGTTTGCGAGTTGCCCTGTAGCTCTCGCTTTTTCCTGGCCACACAAAGAACACATTTCGGATACTCCTTTTTAGGAGATTGGGTTCGAGTCCCATGAATGTGTCAATTTTTCGCTGATATCTAATGTGGTCCGTCTCTAATACAAAAGCACAACATCCAACGGACAATCTGCATCCTTTCACCACACCAACTGCAAGTGTTGTCCTTATACAACAGAATGGAACTTCCAACAGAGTAAGGAGTAACCAATAACAAAGATGAAGTTCTCGTAACTTCTCAAAAGGGACAAGATGCGGCACTTGTTAATGAAGTATTCTCGATGTTTAAGGGATCCTCTCAGTTAAACGTTCAATCAGAGGATATTTCAAAGTGGTAAGCTGATTTAAACTTGTGATTACTGTGCGAATACTTCACCCATTTTAATAAATATGAGACCACTAAACTCATTGCTGTCTGCTCGTAAACGGCGCACACAGATAATTTCGATTTTATCGGGAAGTATTTTATCATATCAACTAGAAATTGTGTTATTTGAAAGAAAAAACATTTACCTATTTGTATAAACTTAGTTCATTTCAAAAGCTTTCCTATAAGCCAAGATATTTATTCCCAAACTTGAACTTTTTAAATTGAATTTTAGTGAAGCGAAAATACGCAAAGCCTTCCAAAAATCTCGCCTAAAAACCTCCAAATATTTCTAGTATACATTGGGATCAATATTTTCATCTATTTTACTTGAAATACAGTCGCTTTGGCGATTTGTAGTGATATTTCCAACAAACGTGTTTACAAATGGAAACCGGAAAATGTGCATATAATCATCACCATATTGGCGAAAATTTGACAATTATGACTTCTAGGGACAATTTTACCCCGGAAATCGATTACCGGGCTTATTTTACCCCCAAGGGGTAGGCAACGTTACGTTTTTGACACCTCTAACCTCACGTGACAACCACATGCGCGTGCGGCTGAGCAACGCCTTGCTATACACAATAACAAATAAAAAAGCTATATTTTTCAAGTTTTTCTGCCCATCCTGACTTAAAAACTATCAGAAAAGATAACTACAGCCTTTACAGTTTACATGTAACGGTTAAAAGACGACAGGATAAAAATAACGAAGAAAATTAAGAAATTCCAAAGGCGAGTTATATTTCCTTTGTAATCCCGTGTAATTTGATATGATTTTTAGAGCTGCACTGCAGTGTCAGGTTAACAGCAATATTAATTAATTTCTGGATTAAAAAGAAGCGATTGGGTTAAAGTATTTTTCTTCAGCTATATTTTGGTGGTATTTTTGTGCTTTTTAAATTAAACGGATTAATTAAAACAATAAAAAACCAAGATAATTTCATGATATCTGGTGATGGAAGGCATGACAAGAATTATGCCTACACAATATTTTGCTGTACAGTTCCATATGTCATTCATTCTACACTGGTGTTATTAAAATTAGATTTATTTTTCTCCCTTTCCTATTATGTAACTGCAATTTAGCAACATACAGGGCTTGGGGGTATTATGTGAATATGAAAGAAAACAGCCTGCATTTTTTTCTGTATATTCTTTTTGTTATAGAAGTCACAAAATACATGCTGTTACTATACAGTATAGGGCCTTGTGATTCATATACAATTATAGTTTCAATTGTGTGAAAGTGGTGTTCTTGTGATCTCAACTCTCATTTTCTTAATATGAACACTTAATTGTAATAAAACAACTGGATTTAGATTCTAACATCTTTCCTGGATTTGAATCCTATTCTTGTCCTCCAATGCGAGAGATATCCTTCAAGTTGATTCCTTGTTGTTCCTCTCGCTTTTCCAGAGCTCTAACAGACAAGTATAGCACGTGAAATAACAGGCTTATATGTACATACAAGCATGCATTATGAAATTTTGGAACACGAAAGTTGCTTTAAAACGTATTCTGCAAGCTTTACATTGTCACGACTTGATAAATGATCTTCTTTAGTTTCTGGTGGCAGAAGAAAAGATAAAAACTTTCCAACAAAATTGTTTCTTTACAAAAAGCTTTTACATTTCTGAATGAATTACTATTTAATTATTTCGTCAGTGGGGCAGTTGGCACAGTTTAAGGATGAATGATGGAGTTTAGTTACCAAAGCAGTTGATACAACTTAGTCAATATTATGATTGGTTAGTCAGAATCACTGCAATGGGTTTATGTAAATAATGGCCCTCGCAAGACATTCTCAAAGATTTCCTACTTCGTCAGGGCTTTCAAGGTAATAGAGCAAACCAGCTGGCTGTGAAAATCGTATTCAAATTTATTAAATAATTGTTTATGAACCAAAACTTACGAACAGGAAATCTCGCATTTAAACTTTATTGTATATTTTAGACATTAAAAACTATAACTACTTTAATACGAACATTATTCTCACAAGTAATGCCAATTCTGTTGGATGACCAGTTGTCCAGAGAGCCACAAGATGTCCACTCAATTGCCTATATGTCAACAATAAAGATTATAAATTACTTATGGAGTATGCTTGTTAGTCTCAATTGAACTATTTGCAGATGGCCAGTATATAGAGGATTATAAAATCACAAGTTTTAAGATTAATCTAAAAATGTTGCTAAAATACAACTCAGGTCCTCTGGATGGAATCGAGGCTATACATCTGGAACAATTTGTTAATATATCACACTAATTCGGGTTTTAAAGGGTCTTAATTTCGAGTGGTATTATTATACACACTTCAAATTCAAGCCAGGAACTGTTGATGGAAAAATGAGTCAACTATACGTTCTCAGTGACAGGAGCATTGCACCGGCATCGCAAAAGCGATTCCTGCCGGAGGATCTATAGTTGACTCATTTTTCCATCAACTGTTCCTGGCTTGAATTTGTGCATAATACCTCTCGAAATTAAGACCCTTTAAAACCTCTTAAATATCAACTGAACTAATATGTACATTCATCACTGCTAAAAAAATGCAGAACGTTAAAAATTACGTTTGTCAAAAGCGGAAAATTCTCAATGGAGGAATGAATGAATAAAACGTACCTCGATTATCGCCTTCAGAACCATGCCAGCACCTTTCACAATTGTTGTCGACGGATGCTGAAATTGTTGAGGAACGAATTCAAAACCACGATTAGTAAGAACCATTAGCGGGGCAATAGTAAAACATACATAAGCGAAGAAATGGTACAATTGGTACTATTTATTGCAGTTTTATCTTAAACCTACCTGAAACAATCGATAAATGCAATGACCCATTTCTAGACAAACAAATAACAGACTTCATTAGTTGCTCCCATGCATTGGTCAAGCTAGTGGACGTGGTAAACTTCACCAAAAATGTAAAGAGAGAAAGGCAATTTAATCAACTCTCAACGTCAGTCAATGAGCCATAAACTGCCAAGAAGACAAGTTTAATAAAAAGCTCCTCAAATGTTTTGTAGCATACCTGCAACTTTCTCCAGTAATTTCCAAAACTGTTCATCGTCTGTTGTCTCACTAAGAGGAATATGCAATAGTCGATTTATTATAACAGACTACATGAGTTGATTCAAAATATTAGAAGCAATCACACCTTACTATTAGTTTAACATGAATGTCCAACTTCACGCCCGTATTATTTTGATATATTGCAAAGCAACCAGAACTTTACTTGTAAGGAGGACACAGAACAAACGTCAGAAAATCAAGCAATCCACTTATACCTAAAACCCCTGTGGGACAAAATTCAAGGGCTGAACGTTTGGGTAATTGTTTACAAAGAATCGAAATTTCAGAAATTCAGAAACCAGTCATACGTGAGACAGCAGAAAGTACCAAAACCCAAATTGTGTATGATGCTTCGGCACGTCCAAATGAGAGAACTCCTTCGTTAAATGAGTGCTTAGAGCCAGGCCCAGCACTACAAAACCAATTATGGAGTATTCTCGTGAGGAATCGATTCCACCCGGTAGCTCTATCCGGCGACATCAAGCAGGCCTTTTTGCAAGTCCGAATAAGGACAGATGATCGCGATGCGTTACGCTTTCATTGGCTGAAAGACTGGACAACAAGAGAAGTGGAAACATTGAGATTCACAAGAGCATTATTCGGCCTTTCCACGTCTCCATTCTTATTGGGGGGAGTCATCGAGCAGCACCTCCAGAACATGCAATCAGTCTTTCCGAATGAAGTCGACGAAATACGACGCAGCCTTTATGTGGACGACCTCATATCGGGAGGGAACACGCTTGAGGAGACCGAGAATCTGAAGAAATCGTGTGTGACCATCTTCACTGAAGGGAAATTTGAACTACACAAGTGGCATTCAAATAATCCGAAGCTTGAATTGGAACCAGAGCCCTTTGAAGAAGTTGAAACGGGCTATGCGAAAGAGCAAATAGGAGTAAAAGCTGGAGAAACAAAGTTGCTTGGCGTGCCTTGGGATAAGAAGACGGACAGTATCAAGGTGAACTTTCCAGAGCCGTTGAAGGAAATCACGAAACGAAATGTCCTCGGTAACATCGCCAAGATATATGACCCATTGGGAATTGTATCACCCACAACAATACAAGGAAAATTGATCTATAGAGAAATCTGTGACGAACGGATGTCTTGGGACAAAGAATTAAACCCGGAATTGCTCGCCAAATAGATTTCATGGGAACTAAACCGACCAAAAGAAGTTGAAATAGCGAGGAGTCTTGTTAGATATCAGGAGGAAATCGATGCAATTGATCTACATGCCTTCGGCGATGCTAGTGGTAAAGGAGTGTCATCAGTCGTCTATGCCGTCACAAGGCAGCGTCGTGGCGTCGAAGTCAAGACTCGCAAAAAGGGGTTTAACCATCCCAAGACTGGAACTCATCGCGGGACATATGTCAGCAAACTTGCTCCACAACGCAAGGGAAGCATTGATGGGTTTTCCAATCCGAAATACGTTCAGTTGGCTAGATAGCACAGTGGCCCTCCACTGAATTCAGGGAAACGGCGAGTACAAACAATTTGTCAGTCATCGCGTTCATAAGATCCAGGAAAGGGACTATATACAGTAGAGGTATGTCAGTTCAACTGAAAATCCAGTGGACCTCGGAAGCCGGGGAGGCAAGGTTGACATGTTATCTGAGACGTGGCTCAAGGGACCATCGTGGTTAATAGACGAAAACGAGTGGCCTCAAGACATAATAACCAGCCCAAGCAAAGAATCGCTAGCCGAAGCTAAAGTTATCAAGGAAGTCCTAGCTGTTGCAGTGGAATTGGAGCAAGATGATCTGGATAAGCTTATTGAAAAATGGGATCTTTGGAAGACCGTTCGAATCACAGCGTGGATTACGAGATTTACCAGAAATTGTCGGATGAAACAAAAGGTAACCGGCCCCCTGACTAAAGAAGACATAAACGAACAGCTCGAGTTCTGGATTGGAAGAGCACAGTCGCGACATGAAGGAAAGGAAAAATTCGAAGAGGACAAGCTCCAACTAAATCTTCAATTAAACGAACGAGGTATCTATGAATGCAGAGGAAGAGTGCAAGGAGACAATCCTATTTATGTTCCTGAAGAAGACGTAGTTGCCGAGAAATTAGTTCTGCATGCACACTCGCAGACCCTACATGGGGGAGCCTTACTGACAATGACTAAATTCAGGGAAAAGTATTGGATACTGCAATTGAGGCGACTGACGAAACGGCTGATACGCAAGTGCCACGGGTGTAAAAGATTCCAGGTTAAGGCGTACGCAGATCCTCCGACAGCTAACTTGCCTCTCGAAAGAACCACCGGTTCAACACCATTCGAAGTCATCGGAGTTGACTTTGCGGGACCAATCAGATATTTAAGTAAAGCAAAGAAAGAGAAGAAGGCTTATGTAGCGTTGTATGCTTGTAGTTTAACCAGGGCAGTTTATCTCGACCTATT
This sequence comes from Dendronephthya gigantea, assembly GCF_004324835.1. Classification (NCBI taxonomy): domain Eukaryota; kingdom Metazoa; phylum Cnidaria; class Anthozoa; order Malacalcyonacea; family Nephtheidae; genus Dendronephthya; species Dendronephthya gigantea. The sequence continues at coordinate 88,753 of NW_021163328.1, read as the reverse complement.
GCCAAATCAAAGTACAGATGAGTTTTTACTCAGTTTGAAGCGATTTATCGCAAGGAAGGGACGTCCAGAAAAGGTATTTTCGGACAATAGCAAAACCTCTTTAGCTACTGCAAAATGGCTTCGAAGAGTTCAAAAGGATGAGAAGTTCAACAGTTGGTTAACAAAACAAGATATCAAGTGGAAGTTCAACTTAAGCCGCGCCCCTTGGTGGGGCGGACAATTCGAGCGATTATTCGGCGTAATGAAACAAGCACTCTACAAATCAATCGGACAAGGAAACCTACGCTGGAAAGAGTTAGAAGAAGTACTGCTCGACGTCGAAACCACAATCAACAACCGACCGCTGACATACGTAGAGGATGACGTTCAGATGCAGATATTAACTCCAAATTCCATGCAGTTCGTGCAGCAAATCCAACTGCCTGAAGAAGAACCTGATCAAGGGGAAAATGTTGAACTTCGAAAACGGGCAAGGTATTTGAGAAGATGCAAAGATATCGTTTGGGCCAGATGGACAAACGAATACCTAAAATCATTACAAGAAAGACACAAACTCAAGCATAAGACGAAACAGATGACGGCGAAGCCAGGTGACGTGGTTTTAATAAAAGGCGACGAACGAAACCGAGGGAAGTGGACAATTGTATATATATATATATATGAACACACCGGTAAGTTATCAAGAAACTTGAAAACAATAATAGTACCTCTAACGTCACTGGAACCTTTCGTTCACTCCAATGTAATTTATAACCACTAATCTTCTGCACAAAAATATGGCATAGGTTGATGTGGAAATAATTTGGAAACATTAGCTTTAGCTAGCTTATCACTTTATAAAAAACCCGCTTATTAAATTAGAAATGGAATATGGGCCTACTTTTTGAAAGAGAGAGGGGAAGGCATTGATACCATGATGAATTACGATTTGGAATTCATTGTGAATAATTTCTTTTATACAACTGGAACGATAAGTCCTGACAAAAATCCCTATTTACCTTGAAGTTAAAATAGTTCCCCGTACTAATCCTAATGCAGCCTCTTTGATGTCTTTCTACGCTGTTTCATCCTGAGGCTGCAGCAACAAAGAAAATTTACAGTGATTAGATGTAATTATATGTCTCTAGATGTTACTACAAATACCTTGCAGTCTCTATAATTACCTTACATGTTCTTTACACGACGGCTTAACGTATCGCTTGAGAGGATCTACTGAACAGTGCCAATCTGGAATTGATAAATGAAATATTTATCCTTTTACTTCACTGATGCGTTTGCATTCACGACTTCCGTGTAAAACGATCCAATTTGCGGGTATATAGTTGGGTTCAAGTCAGGAAGCTTTCACTGATAAGAGAGAGTTTTCTATTGAAGTACAGTATCAGCTCAACACGAATGAAGGGGCAATTTGGAGTGGAGAAATGAAACCGTCTGAAAAGGATTATATTGAGTACCTTCTCGATTATATGCAAAACATCGCAAACTTTCGGTGAATCAGAGGATTCAATAACATCGACCAGAAGCTGGACAGCTCGGATCTGCACAAAAATATTTCGATTTTTCGCAATGTGGTCTAAATGTGGCAACACTGAATTCTCAAGTATTTCTCCCTGTAAAAAATAAAAAGTTACAAACTAGAAAAAGATTCATAATATCGATAATGTCTAGAAAAATTGACTGAAATTATTCAAAGTGCCAACATTTTATACCTCATATAGTGGAGATAACGTTCCTAATATGTTACAAAGCACATTTAGTACTTTAATTCGGATGGCCGTCCTCTCTTCAAATCTAAAAAAAATTCCCATTAGGATAAGGCTGAGGCTACATAGAAATACATCACGAACTTAAACAAAAATCAAAATACCAAAATATTACATTATTACAAAATTTTGTCCTCAAAGAAAGTCATAAAATATTTAGCTAGATTCTGATCAAATTGGCACACAGGATATTGAGAATCAGGGATATGATGTAGAAACTTTCCAACGGTTTTAAATAATTGCTCTTGGTCACTCCTATTATCTCTAACAATTTCAGAATAGTAACGAGTACGACTTTCCGATAATAGCTCACTGACACGGCGACATGGTTGACTGTGTTTTAGACGATCACAGGATTGTCCTGACTTACGCCATACCCGCTCGAGTTTCCTTCTGATACGTTTTTCGTTTTTAATTTGTTCAGTGTACCAAGGTGCAGCTGAACGACTAATTATCTCCCTGGTGATAAGTGGTGCATGATGATCCAGAATTCTGGAAAGCTCCGAGTTGTATTGGTTGACTTCCGCACTAATATCAGCCGTGTTCCCAGTGATAATCGGATATAGCCTAATGTCATTAAAGAATGAGTCCATATTGATTGCTTTAATTTTACGTGACTCCACGACCCTCCTCTGAAACAATGTTTTTTTAAAATTGAGTTCACATGTAACCGTGTAATGGTCAGATATAGATGGATCATGAACGTCAATAGATTGAACAATATTTTCCTCATGGCGAGACAAGATAAGGGCTAACGTGTGACCAGCAATGTGTGTTGGTTGTTGTACATGTTGTTCCAGATTAAAAGAATCAACAAGATTGAGAATTTTTTTGTTGTTAATTCCGACTTATCGTCTACATGGAGGTCGATATAATACGATAATATTTAGAATTTGACACATATTGATTTGCATACCCATCAGTTCGAAAGACTTAATGTGTGTGAACATGTTCGTCGATTCCAGCTTGACTTTTAAAGTGTTGTTGTATAATATACCAATGCCTCCCCATCTACCTTGTTGTCTCGAGATATGTTTAAAGAGTAGCCCTTCGGGGTGAAATTCCCAATTGATTTAAGATCAAATTTGTCAGGGTGAAGCCAGGTTTTTGTAATCGCAAATATATCAAATTCATTCTCAACCACATAGTCTTTGACTAAATTGGCTTTGCTTCGAATAGACCGGCAGTTAAGAAGACCAAAAGAACAAAGCTGAGTAACAGCTGTATCAGGAGTGTTGGCAATGCTTGATAAAGGAATATTGATGAGATTGTTTCTCTTAATTAATATCATTTCTGCCATATATGTTTACAGGCTGATGATTTGAATGATGTTAGTGATTATATGGTGTCCCGGAGGTGTTTGCCAAGTAGGTATTATAGAAAATATTCCTATAGGTCATATGGAACAACCAACCTTTCTGTAGATTCAACTGCCCAAGCATTGAACTAAGCTCCTCAGGATTATTAGCGGGTCGAAACGTGTTCATCAAACGTGACTGCTTTCGATGTTGAGACATCTTATCCGACTGATTATTATCAAAAGATTGAGGACCAGGATTAGACGAAACATCCACACACATTGTTAGATCCTGCTTAAAAGGCTTCGCACATAGGACTAGACTAACAAATCCATGTTTCGGTTCTTTAGCAATCGCAAATGAGACTTTGTATTTAGATTCAAAACCAACTCGTTGTATGTTGACCCGACATCGAAAAGCAATATCTCTACAAATACTCAAGGTTATGGCATCCGCAGCCAATCCGTCCAAATCCATGCAATTAGTATTCTTAAATGCCATATTAATTGGTCGAGATGTACGAAACTCGTTAGATAAAATATATATCATAAAAAAATATATAGAGTTACCGACCAACCGCCATATTGATCGTGAATTAAGCAATATGGAAACACAATATTCATTTCCATACACGAAAAGGTGGTGATTCAATGATAACATCACGTTATCACCTTTAGATATTTTCTTTAAAAACTTGCTTAACGAATCGGATAGAAGCAAACGGGAACGAAAAGAAGTTGTGAAATCATTGTAAGTGTGTTTATTTCTATTTAAACCCGACAACTTTACTTGTTCAGGGAAAGGCATGTTAGAGTTGTTTACTAGTAAAAACTATGTACACACCTTGGGTTGTGGTGGACAAAATATTGAATAATTGGTTATTTTTATTGTAGATCACTAGCTGCCTGTGAAGGAACACACAACATAATATTATAATGCGTCAAAAACAGTTGGATTGAAGGTTTTCAAACTTAAATGATATCCCCAGTGGCAAATCAATTGTTCGAATCTTACCATAACCGTGTTTCATTATAAATTCGTGAAAATTATGAAGTAATTTAAATGAACATGGCCGTTCAGCACAATAACTTGTACTCAAGTGGTAAAAACAATGATCCCAAAGTTGTAAATCGATGGTTCGAATCCTACCATAACCCTTTTTATATTATAAATTTCGTGAAAAGAAATACAGTAAACAAAGTAACCATGGCCATTCCCCACAAGATCTTGTGGCTAAGACAATTGTCTCCCAAGTGGTAAATCGATGGTTCGAAACCTGCTATGCCCTTTTTCATTATGAACTTCGTGAAAGGATAAAGTAAACTAAATAACCAAGACCATCCATAACAACACCTTGTGCTCTAGTGGCGAAGACAATCGTCTCCCAAGTAGTAAATCGATGGTTCGAATCCTACCATAACCGTTTTTCATTATGAACTTCGTGAAAACGATAAAGTAGATCAAATAAACGTAGCCATTCTCCGAAGAACTTGTGGTCTAGTGGCTAACACGAGTGTTAAATCGATGTTTCGAATCGTGCCTAAACTATTTTTTATTACGAACTTCGTGAAAGGATAAAGTAAACTAAATAACCATAGTCATCCAGCACAAGACCTTGTGCTCTAGTGATGAAGACGAAGGTCTCCTAAGTGTTAAATCGATTGTTCGAATCCTACCATAAACGTTTTCATTATGAACTTCGTGAAAAGGATAAATAAATTAAATAACCATAACCGTTCAGCACAAGTTCTTGCAGTCTAGTGGCGAAGACAATCATCTCCTAAGTAGTAAATCGATGGTTCGAATCCTGCCATGACCTTTTCATTATGAATTTCGTGAAAAGAATAAAGTAGACTAAAAAAAAATGGCCGTTCAGCACAAGACCTTGCAGACTAGTGGCAAAGACAATTGTGTCCCAAGTGGTATATCGATGGTTAAATCCTGCTATGACCTTTTTCTTTATGAACTTCGTGAAAGGATAAAGTAAACTAAATAACCATGGTCATCCAGCAAAAGACCTTGCGGTCTAGTGGCGAAGACGATGGTCTCCCAAGTGTTAATTCGATGGTTTGAATCCTACCGTAACCGTTTTCATTATGAACTTTGTGAAAAGGATAAATAAATTAAATAACCATAACCGTTCAGCACAAGTTCTTGCAGTCTAGTGGCGAAGACAATCGTCTCCCAAGTAGTAAATCGATGGTTCGAGTCCTACCATAACCGTTTGTCATTATGAACTTCGTGAAAACGATGAAGTAGATCGAATAAACGTAGCCATTCCCCCAAGAACTTGTGGTCTAGTGGCTAACACGAGTGTTAAATCGATGTTTCGAATCGTGCCAAAACCATTTCTTGTTACGAACTTCGTGAAAGGATAAAGTAAATTAAATACCCATGGTCATCCAGCACAAGACATGCGGGCTAGTGGCGAGGACGATGGTCTTCCAAGTGTTAAATCGATGGTTCGAATCCTACCATAACTGTTTTCATTATGAACTTCGTGAAAAGAATAAAGCAAATTAAGTAACTATAACCGTTCAGCACAAGATCTTGCAGTCTAGTGGCGAGGACGATGGTCTCTCAAGTGGTAAATTGATAGTTCGAATCCTACCATAACCGTTTTTCATAATGAACTTCGTGAAAAGGATAAAGTAAACTAAATAATTATGGTCATCCAGCACAAGACCTTGCGGTCTAATGACGAAGACGATGGTCTCCCAAGCGTTAAATCGATGCATGATTCGAATCCTAATATAACCGTTTTTCATTATGAACTTCGTGAAAAGGATCAATAAATTAAATAACCATAACCGTTCAGCACAAGATCTTGCAGTCAAGAGGCAAAGACAATCGTCTCCCAAGTATTAAATCGATGGTTCGAATCCTACCATAACCGTTTTTCATTATGAACTTCGTGAAAACGATAAAGTAGATCAAATAAAGGTAGCCATTCCCCCGAAGAACTTGTCGTCTAGTTGCTAAGACAATTTTCTTCCAAGTGTTAAATCGATGTTTCGAATCGTGACAAAACCATTTTTTATTATGAACTTCGTGAAAAGGGTAAAGTAAACTAAATAATCATGGTCATCCACACAAGACCTTGTGGTCTAGTGGCGCAGACGAAGGTCTCCCAAATGTTAAATCGATTGTTCGAATCCTACCATAACCGTTTTTTCATTATGAACTTCGTTAAAAGGATAAATAAATTAAATAACAATAACCGTTCAGCACAAGTTCTTGCAGTCTAGTGGCGAAGACAATCATCTTCTAAGTAGTAAATCGATGGTTCGAATCCTGCCATGACCTTTTTCATTATGAACTTCGTGAACAGAATAAAGTAAACTAAATAACCATGGCCGTTCAGCACAAGACCTTGCTTACTAGTGGCAAAGACAATTGTCTCCCAAGTGGTAAATCGATGGTTCGAATCCTGCTATGACCTTTTTGCTTCATGAACTTCGTGAAAGAATAAAGTAAACTAAATAACCATGGTCATCCAGCAAAAGACCTTGCAGTCTAGTGGCGAAGACGATGGTCTCCCAAGTGTTAAATCTATGGTTCGAATCCTACCGTAACAATTTTTCATTTTGAACTTCGTGAAAAGGATAAATAAATGAAATAACCATAACCGTTCAGCACAAGTTCTTTCAGTCTAGTGGCGAAGAAAATCATCTCCTAAGTAGTGAATCGATGGTTCGAATCCTGCCATGACCTTTTTCATTATGAACTTCGTGAAAAGAATAAAGTAAACTAAATAACCTTCGCCGCTGAGCGCAAAAAATCGAGGTTTCGAATCTTGCCAAAACTTTTTTTAGTATGAACTTCGTGAAAGGATAAAGTAAACTAAATAACCATGGTCATCCAGCACAAGAACTCGCGGTCTAGTGGCGAAGACGATCGTCTCCCAAGTGTTAAATCGATGGTTCGAATCCTACCGTAGCCATTTTTCATTATGAACTTCGTGAAAAGGATAAATAAATTAAATAACCATAACCGTTCAACGCAAGATCTTGAATTCTAGTGGCGAAGACAATCGTCTCCCAAGTAGTAAATCGATGGTTCGAATCCTTTTTATTATGAACTTCGTGAAAATAATAAAGTAAATTAAATAACCATCGCCCTCAGCAAAAAAAATCGAGGTTTCGAATCTTGCCAAAACTTTTTTTATTATGAACTTCGTGAAAAGATAAAGTAAACTAAATAACCATGGTCATCCAGCACAAGAGCTTGTGCTCTAGTGGTGAAGACGAAGGTCTCCTAAGTGTTAAATCGATTGCTCGAATCCTACCATAACCGTTTTCATTATGAACTTCGTGAAAAGGATAAATAAATTAAATAACCATAACCATTCAGCACAAGTTCTTGCAGTCTAGTGGCGAAGAAAATCATCTCCTAAGTAGTAAATCGATGGTTCGAATCGTGCCATGACCTTTTCAATATGAATTTCGTGAAAAGAATAAAGTAGACTAAAAAACCATGGCCGTTCAGCACAAGACCTTGCAGACTAGTGGCAAAGACAATTGTGTCCCAAGTGGTATATCGATGGTTCAAATCCTGCTATGACCTTTTTCTTTATGAACTTCGTGAAAGGATACAGTAAACTAAATAACCATGGTCATCCGGCAAAAGACCTTGCAGTCTAGTGGCGAAGACGATGGTCTCCCAAGTGTTAATTCGATGGTTTGAATCCTACCGTAACCGTTTTCATTATGAACTTCGTGAAAAGGATAAATAAATTAAATAACCATAACCGTTCAGCACAAGTTCTTGCAGTCTAGTGGCGAAGACAATCGTCTCCCAAGTAGTAAATCGATGGTTCGAATCCTAACATAACCGTTTTTCATTATGAACTTGGTGAAAACGATAAAGTAGATCAAATAAAGGTAGCCATTCCCCCGAAGAACTTCTCGTCTAGTGGCTAAGACAATTTTCTTCCAAGTGTTAAATCGATGTTTCGAATCGTGCCAAAACCATTTCTTGTTACGAACTTCGTGAAAGGATAAAGTAAATTAAATACCCATGGTCATCCAGCACAAGACCTTGCGGGCTAGTGGCGAGGACGATGGTCTTCCAAGTGTTAAATCGATGGTTCGAATCCTACCATAACCGTTTTCATTATGAACTTCGTGAAAAGAATAAAGCAAATTAAGTAACTATAACCGTTCAGCACAAGATCTTGCAGTCTAGTGGCGAGGACGATGGTCTCTCAAGTGGTAAATTGATGGTTCGAATCCTACCATAACCGTTTTTCATAATGAACTTCGTGAAAAGGATAAAGTAAACTAAATAATTATGGTCATCCAGCACAAGACCTTGCGGTCTAGTGACGAAGAGGATGGTCTCCCAAGCGTTAAATCGATGCATGGTTCGAATCCTAATATAACCGTTTTTCATTATGAACTTCGTGAAAAGGATCAATAAATTAAATAACCATAACCGTTCAGCACAAGATCTTGCAGTCTAGAGGCGAAGACAATCGTCTCCCAAGTAGTAAATCGATGGTTCGAATCCTACCATAACCGTTTTTCATTATGAACTTGGTGAAAACGATAAAGTAGATCAAATAAAGGTAGCCATTCCCCCGAAGAACTTGTCGTCTAGTGGCTAAGACAATTTTCTTCAAAGTGTTAAATCGATGTTTCGAATCGTGACAAAACCATTTTTTTTATGAACTTCGTGAAAAGGGTAAAGTAAACTAAATAATCATGGTCATCCACACAAGACCTTGTGGTCTAGTGGTGAAGACGATTGTCTCCCAAATGTTAAATCGATTGTTCGAATCCTACCATAACCGTTTTTTCATTATGAACTTCGTGAAAAGGATCAATAAATTAAATAACCATAACCGTTCAGCACAAGATCTTGCAGTCTAGAGGCGAAGACAATCGTCTCCCAAGTAGTAAATCGATGGTTCGAATCCTAACATAACCGTTTTTCATTATGAACTTGGTGAAAACGATAAAGTAGATCAAATAAAGGTAGCCATTCCCCCGAAGAACTTGTCGTCTAGTGGCTAAGACAATTTTCTTCCAAGTGTTAAATCGATGTTTCGAATCGTGCCAAAACCATTTCTTGTTACGAACTTCGTGAAAGGATAAAGTAAATTAAATACCCATGGTCATCCAGCACAAGACCTTGCGGGCTAGTGGCGAGGACGATGGTCTTCCAAGTGTTAAATCGATGGTTCGAATCCTACCATAACCGTTTTCATTATGAACTTCGTGAAAAGAATAAAGCAAATTAAGTAACTATAACCGTTCAGCACAAGATCTTGCAGTCTAGTGGCGAGGACGATGGTCTCTCAAGTGGTAAATTGATGGTTCGAATCCTACCATAACCGTTTTTCATAATGAACTTCGTGAAAAGGATAAAGTAAACTAAATAATTATGGTCATCCAGCACAAGACCTTGCGGTCTAGTGACGAAGAGGGGTCTCCCAAGCGTTAAATCGATGCATGGTTCGAATCCTAATATAACCGTTTTTCATTATGAACTTCGTGAAAAGGATCAATAAATTAAATAACCATAACCGTTCAGCACAAGATCTTGCAGTCTAGAGGCGAAGACAATCGTCTCCCAAGTAGTAAATCGATGGTTCGAATCCTACCATAACCGTTTTTCATTATGAACTTGGTGAAAACGATAAAGTAGATCAAACAAAGGTAGCCATTCCCCCAAAGAACTTGTCGTCTAGTGGCTAAGACAATTTTCTTCCAAGTGTTAAATCGATGTTTCGAATCGTGACAAAACCATTTTTTTTATGAACTTCGTGAAAAGGGTAAAGTAAACTAAATAATCATGGTCATCCACACAAGACCTTGTGGTCTAGTGGTGAAGACGATTGTCTCCCAAATGTTAAATCGATTGTTCGAATCCTACCATAACCGTTTTTTCATTATGAACTTCGTGAAAAGGATAAATAAATTAAATAACAATAACCGTTCAGCACAAGTTCTTGCAGTCTAGTGGCGAAGACAATCATCTTCTAAGTAGTAAATCGATGGTTTGAATCCTGCCATGACCTTTTCATTATGAATTTCGTGAAAAGAATAAAGTAGACTAAAAAACCATGGCCGTTCAGCACAAGACCTTGCAGACTAGTGGCAAAGACAATTGTGTCCCAAGTGGTATATCGATGGTTCGAATCCTGCTATGACCTTTTTCTTTATGAACTTCGTGAAAGGATAAAGTAAACTAAATAACCATGGTCATCCAGCAAAAGACCTTGCAGTCCAGTGGCGAAGACGATGGTCTCCCAAGTGTTAATTCGATGGTTTGAATCCTACCGTAACCGTTTTCATTATGAACTTCGTGAAAAGGATAAATAAATTAAATAACTATAACCGTTCAGCACAAGTTCTTGCAGTCTAGTGGCGAAGACAATCGTCTCCCAAGTAGTAAATCGATGGTTCGAGTCCTACCATAACCGTTTGTCATTATGAACTTCGTGAAAACGATGAAGTAGATCGAATAAACGTAGCCATTCCCCCAAGAACTTGTAGTCTAGTGGCTAACACGAGTGTTAAATCGATGTTTCGAATCGTACCAAAACCATTTCTTGTTACGAACTTCGTGAAAGGATAAAGTAAATTAAATACCCATGGTCATCCAGCACAAGACCTTGCGGGTTAGTGGCGAGGACGATGGTCTTCCAAGTGTTAAATCGATGGTTCGAATCCTACCATAACCGTTTTCATTATGAACTTCGTGAAAAGAATAAAGCAAATTAAGTAACTATAACCGTTCAGCACAAGATCTTGCAGTCTAGTGGCGAGGACGATGGTCTCTCAAGTGGTAAATTGATGGTTCGAATCCTACCATAACCGTTTTTCATAATGAACTTCGTGAAAAGGATAAAGTAAACTAAATAATTATGGTCATCCAGCACAAGACCTTGCGGTCTAGTGACGAAGAGGATGGTCTCCCAAGCGTTAAATCGATGCATGGTTCGAATCCTAATATAACCGTTTTTCATTATGAACTTCGTGAAAAGGATCAATAAATTAAATAACCATAACCGTTCAGCACAAGATCTTGCAGTCTAGAGGCGAAGACAATCGTCTCCCAAGTAGTAAATCGATGGTTCGAATCCTAACATAACCGTTTTTCATTATGAACTTGGTGAAAACGATAAAGTAGATCAAATAAAGGTAGCCATTCCCCCGAAGAACTTGTCGTCTAGTGGCTAAGACAATTTTCTTCCAAGTGTTAAATCGATGTTTCGAATCGTGCCAAAACCATTTCTTGTTACGAACTTCGTGAAAGGATAAAGTAAATTAAATACCCATGGTCATCCAGCACAAGACCTTGCGGGCTAGTGGCGAGGACGATGGTCTTCCAAGTGTTAAATCGATGGTTCGAATCCTACCATAACCGTTTTCATTATGAACTTCGTGAAAAGAATAAAGCAAATTAAGTAACTATAACCGTTCAGCACAAGATCTTGCAGTCTAGTGGCGAGGACGATGGTTTTCCAAGTGTTAAATCGATGGTTCGAATCCTACCATAACCGTTTTCATTATGAACTTCGTGAAAAGAATAAAGCAAATTAAGTAACTATAACCGTTCAGCACAAGATCTTGCAGTCTAGTGGCGAGGACGATGGTCTCTCAAGTGGTAAATTGATGGTTCGAATCCTACCATAACCGTTTTTCATAATGAACTTCGTAAAAAGGATAAAGTAAACTAAATAATTATGGTCATCCAGCACAAGACCTTGCGGTCTAGTGACGAAGAGGATGGTCTCCCAAGCGTTAAATCGATGCATGGTTCGAATCCTAATATAACCGTTTTTCATTATGAACTTCGTGAAAAGGATCAATAAATTAAATAACCATAACCGTTCAGCACAAGATCTTGCAGTCTAGAGGCGAAGACAATCGTCTCCCAAGTAGTAAATCGATGGTTCGAATCCTAACATAACCGTTTTTCATTATGAACTTGGTGAAAACGATAAAGTAGATCAAATAAAGGTAGCCATTCCCCCGAAGAACTTGTCGTCTAGTGGCTAAGACAATTTTCTTCCAAGTGTTAAATCGATGTTTCGAATCGTGCCAAAACCATTTCTTGTTACGAACTTCGTGAAAGGATAAAGTAAATTAAATACCCATGGTCATCCAGCACAAGACCTTCCGGGCTAGTGGCGAGGACGATGGTCTTCCAAGTGTTAAATCGATGGTTCGAATCCTACCATAACCGTTTTCATTATGAACTTCGTGAAAAGAATAAAGCAAATTAAGTAACTATAACCGTTCAGCACAAGATCTTGCAGTCTAGTGGCGAGGACGATGGTCTCTCAAGTGGTAAATTGATGGTTCGAATCCTACCATAACCGTTTTTCATAATGAACTTCGTGAAAAGGATAAAGTAAACTAAATAATTATGGTCATCCAGCACAAGACCTTGCGGTCTAGTGACGAAGAGGATGGTCTCCCAAGCGTTAAATCGATGCATGGTTCGAATCCTAATATAACCGTTTTTCATTATGAACTTCGTGAAAAGGATCAATAAATTAAATAACCATAACCGTTCAGCACAAGATCTTGCAGTCTAGAGGCGAAGACAATCGTCTCCCAAGTAGTATATCGATGGTTCGAATCCTACCATAACCGTTTTTCATTATGAACTTGGTGAAAACGATAAAGTAGATCAAATAAAGGTAGCCATTCCCCCGAAGAACTTGTCGTCTAGTGGCTAAGACAATTTTCTTCCAAGTGTTAAATCGATGTTTCGAATCGTGACAAAACCATTTTTTTTATGAACTTCGTGAAAAGGGTAAAGTAAACTAAATAATCATGGTCATCCACACAAGACCTTGTGGTCTAGTGGTGAAGACGATTGTCTCCCAAATGTTAAATCGATTGTTCGAATCCTACCATAACCGTTTTTTCATTATGAACTTCGTGAAAAGGATAAATAAATTAAATAACAATAACCGTTCAGCACAAGTTCTTGCAGTCTAGTGGCGAAGACAATCATCTTCTAAGTAGTAAATCGATGGTTTGAATCCTGCCATGACCTTTTCATTATGAATTTCGTGAAAAGAATAAAGTAGACTAAAAAACCATGGCCGTTCAGCACAAGACCTTGCAGACTAGTGGCAAAGACAATTGTGTCCCAAGTGGTATATCGATGGTTCGAATCCTGCTATGACCTTTTTGTTTATGAACTTCGTGAAAGGATAAAGTAAACTAAATAACCATGGTCATCCAGCAAAAGACCTTGCAGTCTAGTGGCGAAGACGATGGTCTCCCAAGTGTTAATTCGATGGTTTGAATCCTACCGTAACCGTTTTCATTATGAACTTCGTGAAAAGGATAAATAAATTAAATAACTATAACCGTTCAGCACAAGTTCTTGCAGTCTAGTGGCGAAGACAATCGTCTCCCAAGTAGTAAATCGATGGTTCGAGTCCTACCATAACCGTTTGTCATTATGAACTTCGTGAAAACGATGAAGTAGATCGAATAAACGTAGCCATTCCCCCAAGAACTTGTAGTCTAGTGGCTAACACGAGTGTTAAATCGATGTTTCGAATCGTGCCAAAACCATTTCTTGTTACGAACTTCGTGAAAGGATAAAGTAAATTAAATACCCATGGTCATCCAGCACAAGACCTTGCGGGCTAGTGGCGAGGACGATGGTCTTCCAAGTGTTAAATCGATGGTTCGAATCCTACCATAACCGTTTTCATTATGAACTTCGTGAAAAGAATAAAGCAAATTAAGTAACTATAACCGTTCAGCACAAGATCTTGCAGTCTAGTGGCGAGGACGATGGTCTCTCAAGTGGTAAATTGATGGTTCGAATCCTACCATAACCGTTTTTCATAATGAACTTCGTGAAAAGGATAAAGTAAACTAAATAATTATGGTCATCCAGCACAAGACCTTGCGGTCTAGTGACGAAGAGGATGGTCTCCCAAGCGTTGAATCGATGCATGGTTCGAATCCTAATATAACCGTTTTTCATTATGAACTTCGTGAAAAGGATCAATAAATTAAATAACCATAACCGTTCAGCACAAGATCTTGCAGTCTAGAGGCGAAGACAATCGTCTCCCAAGTAGTAAATCGATGGTTCGAATCCTAACATAACCGTTTTTCATTATGAACTTGGTGAAAACGATAAAGTAGATCAAATAAAGGTAGCCATTCCCCCGAAGAACTTGTCGTCTAGTGGCTAAGACAATTTTCTTCCAAGTGTTAAATCGATGTTTCGAATCGTGCCAAAACCATTTCTTGTTACGAACTTCGTGAAAGGATAAAGTAAATTAAATACCCATGGTCATCCAGCACAAGACCTTGCGGGCTAGTGGCGAGGACGATGGTCTTCCAAGTGTTAAATCGATGGTTCGAATCCTACCATAACCGTTTTCATTATGAACTTCGTGAAAAGAATAAAGCAAATTAAGTAACTATAACCGTTCAGCACAAGATCTTGCAGTCTAGTGGCGAGGACGATGGTCTCTCAAGTGGTAAATTGATGGTTCGAATCCTACCATAACCGTTTTTCATAATGAACTTCGTGAAAAGGATAAAGTAAACTAAATAATTATGGTCATCCAGCACAAGACCTTGCGGTCTAGTGACGAAGAGGATGGTCTCCCAAGCGTTAAATCGATGCATGGTTCGAATCCTAATATAACCGTTTTTCATTATGAACTTCGTGAAAAGGATCAATAAATTAAATAACCATAACCGTTCAGCACAAGATCTTGCAGTCTAGAGGCGAAGACAATCGTCTCCCAAGTAGTAAATCGATGCTTCGAATCCTAACATAACCGTTTTTCATTATGAACTTGGTGAAAACGATAAAGTAGATCAAATAAAGGTAGCCATTCCCCCGAAGAACTTGTCGTCTAGTGGCTAAGACAATTTTCTTCCAAGTGTTAAATCGATGTTTCGAATCGTGCCAAAACCATTTCTTGTTACGAACTTCGTGAAAGGATAAAGTAAATTAAATACCCATGGTCATCCAGCACAAGACCTTGCGGGTTAGTGGCGAGGACGATGGTCTTCCAAGTGTTAAATCGATGGTTCGAATCCTAACATAACCGTTTTTCATTATGAACTTGGTGAAAAGAATAAAGTAAATTAAGTAACTATAACCGTTCAGCACAAGATCTTGCAGTCTAGTGGCGAGGACGATGGTCTCTCAAGTGGTAAATTGATGGTTCGAATCCTACCATAACCGTTTTTCATAATGAACTTCGTGAAAAGGATAAAGTAAACTAAATAATTATGGTCATCCAGCACAAGACCTTGCGGTCTAGTGACGAAGAGGATGGTCTCCCAAGCGTTAAATCGATGCATGGTTCGAATCCTAATATAACCGTTTTTCATTATGAACTTCGTGAAAAGGATCAATAAATTAAATAACCATAACCGTTCAGCACAAGATCTTGCAGTCTAGAGGCGAAGACAATCGTCTCCCAAGTAGTAAATCGATGGTTCGAATCCTAACATAACCGTTTTTCATTATGAACTTGGTGAAAACGATAAAGTAGATCAAATAAAGGTAGCCATTCCCCCGAAGAACTTGTCGTCTAGTGGCTAAGACAATTTTCTTCCAAGTGTTAAATCGATGTTTCGAATCGTGCCAAAACCATTTCTTGTTACGAACTTCGTGAAAGGATAAAGTAAATTAAATACCCATGGTCATCCAGCACAAGACCTTGCGGGCTAGTGGCGAGGACGATGGTCTTCCAAGTGTTAAATCGATGGTTCGAATCCTACCATAACCGTTTTCATTATGAACTTCGTGAAAAGAATAAAGCAAATTAAGTAACTATAACCGTTCAGCACAAGATCTTGCAGTCTAGTGGCGAGGACGATGGTCTCTCAAGTGGTAAATTGATGGTTCGAATCCTACCATAACCGTTTTTCATAATGAACTTCGTGAAAAGGATAAAGTAAACTAAATAATTATGGTCATCCAGCACAAGACCTTGCGGTCTAGTGACGAAGAGGATGGTCTCCCAAGCGTTAAATCGATTATGGTTCGAATCCTAATATAACCGTTTTTCATTATCAACTTCGTGAAAAGGATCAATAAATTAAATAACCATAACCGTTCAGCACAAGATCTTGCAGTCTAGAGGCGAAGACAATCGTCTCCCAAGTAGTAAATCGATGGTTCGAATCCTACCATAACCGTTTTTCATTATGAACTTGGTGAAAACGATAAAGTAGATCAAATAAAGGTAGCCATTCCCCCGAAGAACTTGTCGTCTAGTGGCTAAGACAATTTTCTTCCAAGTGTTAAATCGATGTTTCGAATCGTGACAAAACCATTTTTTTTATGAACTTCGTGAAAAGGGTAAAGTAAACTAAATAATCATGGTCATCCACACAAGACCTTGTGGCCTAGTGGTGAAGACGATTGTCTCCCAAATGTTAAATCGATTGTTCGAATCCTACCATAACCGTTTTTTCATCATGAACTTCGTGAAAAGGATAAATAAATTAAATAACAATAACCGTTCAGCACAAGTTCTTGCAGTCTAGTGGCGAAGACAATCATCTTCTAAGTAGTAAATCGATGGTTCGAATCCTGCCATGACCTTTTTCATTATGAACTTCGTGAAAAGAATAAAGTAAACTAAATAACCATCGCCGCTGAGCACAAAAAATCGAGGTTTCGAATCTTGCCAAAACTTTTTTTATTATGAACTTCGTGAAAGGATAAAGTAAACTAAATAACCATGGTCATCCAGCACAAGACTTTGCGGTCTAGTGGCGAAGACGATGGTCTCCCAAGCGTTAAATCGATGCATGGTTCGAATCCTAATATAACCGTTTTTCATTATGAACTTCGTGAAAAGGATCAATAAATTAAATAACCATAACCGTTCAGCACAAGATCTTGCAGTCTAGAGGCGAAGACAATCGTCTCCCAAGTAGTAAATCGATGGTTCGAATCCTACCATAACCGTTTTTCATTATGAACTTGGTGAAAACGATAAAGTAGATCAAATAAAGGTAGCCATTCCCCCGAAGAACTTGTCGTCTAGTGGCTAAGACAATTTTCTTCCAAGTGTTAAATCGATGTTTCGAATCGTGACAAAACCATTTTTTTTATGAACTTCGTGAAAAGGGTAAAGTAAACTAAATAATCATGGTCATCCACACAAGACCTTGTGGCCTAGTGGTGAAGACGATTGTCTCCCAAATGTTAAATCGATTGTTCGAATCCTACCATAACCGTTTTTTCATTATGAACTTCGTGAAAAGGATAAATAAATTAAATAACAATAACCGTTCAGCACAAGTTCTTGCAGTCTAGTGGCGAAGACAATCATCTTCTAAGTAGTAAATCGATGGTTCGAATCCTGCCATGACCTTTTTCATTATGAACTTCGTGAAAAGAATAAAGTAAACTAAATAACCATCGCCGCTGAGCACAAAAAATCGAGGTTTCGAATCTTGCCAAAACTTTTTTTATTATGAACTTCGTGAAAGGATAAAGTAAACTAAATAACCATGGTCATCCAGCACAAGACTTTGCGGTCTAGTGGCGAAGACGATCGTCTCCCAAGTGTTAAATCGATGGTTCGAATCCTACCGTAGCCATTTTTCATTATGAACTTCGTGAAAAGGATAAATAAATTAAATAACCATAACCGTTCAACGCAAGATCTTGCAGTCTAGTGGCGAAGACAATCGTCTCCCAAGTAGTAAATCGATGGTTCGAATCCTTTTTATTATGAACTTTGTGAAAATAAAAAATAAATTAAATAACCATCGCCCTCAGCACAAAAAATCGAGGTTTCGAATCTTGCCAAAACTTTTTTTATTATGAACTTCGTGAAAGGATAAAGTAAACTAAATAACCATGGTCATCCAGCACAAGACCTTGTGCTCTAGTGGTGAAGACGAAGGTCTCCTAAGTGGTAAATCGATTGCTCGAATCCTACCATAACCGTTTTCATTATGAACTTCGTGAAAAGGATAAATAAATTAAATAACCATAACCGTTCAGCACAAGTTCTTTCAGTCTAGTGGCGAAGAAAATCATCTCCTAAGTAGTAAATCGATGGTTCGAATCCTGCCATGACCTTTTCATTATGAATTTCGTGAAAAGAATAAAGTAGACTAAAAAACCATGGCCGTTCAGCACAAGACCTTGCAGGCTAGTGGCAAGACAATTGTGTCCCAAGTGGTATATCGATGGTTCGAATCCTGCTATGACCTTTTTCTTTATGAACTTCGTGAAATGATATAGTAAACTAAATAACCATGGTCATCCAGCAAAAGACCTTGCAGTCTAGTGGCGAAGACGATGGTCTCCCAACTGTTAATTCGATGGTTTGAATCCTACCGTAACCGTTTTCATTATGAACTTCGTGAAAAGGATAAATAAATTAAATAACCATAACCGTTCAGCACAAGTTCTTGCAGTCTAGTGGCGAAGACAATCGTCTCCCAAGTAGTAAATCGATGGTTCGAGTCCTACCATAACCGTTTGTCATTATGAACTTCGTGAAAACGATGAAGTAGATCGAATAAACGTAGCCATTCCCCCAAGAACTTGTGGTCTAGTGGCTAACACGAGTGTTAAATCGATGTTTCGAATCGTGCCAAAACCATTTCTTGTTACGAACTTCGTGAAAGGATAAAGTAAATTAAATACCCATGGTCATCCAGCACAAGACCTTGCGGGCTAGTGGCGAGGACGATGGTCTTCCAAGTGTTAAATCGATGGTTCGAATCCTACCATAACCGTTTTCATTATGAACTTCGTGAAAAGAATAAAGCAAATTAAGTAACTATAACCGTTCAGCACAAGATCTTGCAGTCTAGTGGCGAGGACGATGGTCTCTCAAGTGGTAAATTGATGGTTCGAATCCTACCATAACCGTTTTTCATAATGAACTTCGTGAAAAGGATAAAGTAAACTAAATAATTATGGTCATCCAGCACAAGACCTTGCGGTCTAGTGACGAAGAGGATGGTCTCCCAAGCGTTGAATCGATGCATGGTTCGAATCCTAATATAACCGTTTTTCATTATGAACTTCGTGAAAAGGATCAATAAATTAAATAACCATAACCGTTCAGCACAAGATCTTGCAGTCTAGAGGCGAAGACAATCGTCTCCCAAGTAGTAAATCGATGGTTCGAATCCTAACATAACCGTTTTTCATTATGAACTTGGTGAAAACGATAAAGTAGATCAAATAAAGGTAGCCATTCCCCCGAAGAACTTGTCGTCTAGTAGCTAATACAATTTTCTTCCAAGTGTTAAATCGATGCTTCGAATCGTGCCAAAACCATTTCTTGTTACGAACTTCGTGAAAGGATAAAGTAAATTAAATACCCATGGTCATCCAGCACAAGACCTTGCGGGCTAGTGGCGAGGACGATGGTCTTCCAAGTGTTAAATCGATGGTTCGAATCCTACCATAACCGTTTTCATTATGAACTTCGTGAAAAGAATAAAGCAAATTAAGTAACTATAACCGTTCAGCACAAGATCTTGCAGTCTAGTGGCGAAGACGATGGTCTCTCAAGTGGTAAATTGATGGTTCGAATCCTACCATAACCGTTTTTCATAATGAACTTCGTGAAAAGGATAAAGTAAACTAAATAATTATGGTCATCCAGCACAAGACCTTGCGGTCTAGTGACGAAGACGATGGTCTCCCAAGCGTTAAATCGATGCATGGTTCGAATCCTAATATAACCGTTTTTCATTATGAACTTCGTGAAAAGGATCAATAAATTAAATAACCATAACCGTTCAGCACAAGATCTTGCAGTCTAGAGGCGAAGACAATCGTCTCCCAAGTAGTAAATCGATGGTTCGAATCCTACCATAACCGTTTTTCATTATGAACTTGGTGAAAACGATAAAGTAGATCAAATAAAGGTAGCCATTCCCCCGAAGAACTTGTCGTCTAGTGGCTAAGACAATTTTCTTCCAAGTGTTAAATCGATGTTTCGTGACAAAACCATTTTTTATTATGAACTTCGTGAAAAGGGTAAAGTAAACTAAATAATCATGGTCATCCACACAAGACCTTGTGGTCTAGTGGCGAAGACGATGGTCTCCCAAATGTTAAATCGATTGTTCGAATCCTACCATAACCGTTTTTTCATTATGAACTTCGTGAAAAGGATAAATAAATTAAATAACAATAACCGTTCAGCACAAGTTCTTGCAGTCTAGTGGCGAAGACAATCATCTTCTAAGTAGTAAATCGATGGTTCGAATCCTGCCATGACCTTTTTCATTATGAACTTCGTGAACAGAATAAAATAAACTAAATAACCATGGCCGTTCAGTACAAGACCTTGCTTACTAGTGGCAAAGACAATTGTCTACCAAGTGGTAAATCGATGGTTCGAATCCTGCTATGACCTTTTTGCTTCATGAACTTCGTGAAAGGATAAAGTAAACTAAATAACCATGGTCATCCAGCACAAGAACTCGCGGTCTAGTGGCGAAGACGATCGTCTCCCAAGTGTTAAATCGATGGTTCGAATCCTACCGTAACAATTTTTCATTTTGAACTTCGTGAAAAGGATAAATAAATGAAATAACCATAACCGTTCAGCACAAGTTCTTTCAGTCTAGTGGCGAAGACAATCATCTCCTAAGTAGTGAATCGATGGTTTGAATCCTGCCATGACCTTTTTCATTATGAACTTCGTGAAAAGAATAAAGTAAACTAAATAACCATCGCCGCTGAGCACAAAAAATCGAGGTTTCGAATCTTGCCAAAACTTTTTTTATTATGAACTTCGTGAAAGGATAAAGTAAACTAAATAACCATGGTCATCCAGCACAAGACTTTGCGGTCTAGTGCCGAAGACGATCGTCTCCCACGTGTTAAATCGATGGTTCGAATCCTACCGTAGCCATTTTTCATTATGAACTTCGTGAAAAGGATAAATAAATTAAATAACCATAACCGTTCAACGCAAGATCTTGCAGTCTAGTGGCGAAGACAATCGTCTCCCAAGTAGTAAGTCGATGGTTCGAATCCTTTTTATTATGAACTTCGTGAAAATAATAAAGTAAATTAAATAACCATCGCCCTCAGCACAAAAAATCGAGGTTTCGAATCTTGCCAAAACTTTTTTATTATGAACTTCGTGAAAGGATAAAGTAAACTAAATAACCATGGTCATCCAGCACAAGACCTTGCGGTCTAATGGCTAAGACGATGGTCTCCTAAGTGTTAAATCGATGGTTCGAATCCTACCGTAACCGTTTTTCATGATGAAGTTTGTGAAAAGGATAAATAAATTAAATAACCATGACCGTTCAGCGCAAGATCTTGCAGTCTAGTGGCGAAGACAATCGTCTCCCAAGTGGTAAATTGATGGTTCGAATCCTACCATAACCGTTTTTCATGATGAACTTTGTGAAAAGGATAAAGTAAATTAAATAACCGTAACCGTTCAGCACAAGTCCTTGTGGTCTAGTGGAGAAGACGATGGTCTTCCAAGTGTTAAATCAATGGTTCAAATCCAACCATAACCGTTTTTCATTATGAACTTTGTAAAAACGATAAAGTAGTTCAAATGAATATAGCCACTCCCCGAAGAACTTGTGGTGTAGTGGCTAAGACAATTTTCTTCCAAGTGTTAAATCGATGTTTCGAATCTTGCCAAAACCATTTTTTATTATGAACTTCGTGAAAAGGGTAAAGTAAACTAAATAATCATGGTCATCCAGCACAAGACCTTGCGGTCTAGTGGGGAAGACGATGGTCTCCCAAATGTTAAATCGATGGTTCGAAACCTACCGTAACCGTTTTTCATGATGAATTTCGTGAAAACGATAAATAAATTAAATAACAATAACCGTTCAACGCAAGATCCTGCGGTCTAGTGGCGAAGACAATCGTCTCCCAAGTAGTAAATCGTCGTTCGAATCCTGTTATGACCTTTTTTATTATGAACTTCGTGAAAAGAATAAAATAAATTAAATAACTGTTGCTGCGCAGCACAAGGCCATGCAGTCTAATAGCTAAGTCAACTTTCTCTTAAGTGGTAAATCGATGTTTCGAATCTTGCCAAAACTATTTTTTATTATGAACTTCGTGAAAGGATAAAGTAAACTAAATAACCATGGTCATCCAGCACAAGACCTTGCGGGCTAGTGGCGAAGACGATGGTCTCCCAAGTTTTAAATCGATGGTTCGAATCCTACCATAACCGTTTTCATTATGAACTTCGTGAAAAGAATAAAGTAAATTAAGTAACTATAACCGTTCAGCACAAGATCTTGCAGTCTAGTGGCGAGGACGATGGTCTCCCAAGTGGTACATTGATGGTTCGAAATCTACTATAGTCGTTTTTCATAATGAACTTCGTGAAAAGGATAAAGTAAATTAAATAACCATAAGCGTTCAGCACAAAATTTTGCATTCTAGTGGCGGAAAAAATCGTCTCCCAAGTAGTATATCGATGGTACGAATCCTGACATGACATTTTTCATTATGAACTTTGTGAAAAGAACAAAGTAAATTCAATATCCATAGCCGTTCAGCATGTCTTCGGCAGCCTGTCTCTTAAGTGGTAAATCGATGTTTCGAATCCTGCCAAAACCATTTTTTTTATGAACTTCGTAAAAGGGTAAAGTAAACTAAATAACCATGGCCGTCTAGTACAAGAACTTGTGGTCTAGAGGCGAATACGACTGTCTCCTAAGTGGTAAATTGATGTTTCGAATCCCGCTAAAAGCATTGTTTATCATGAACTTCGTAGAAGGAAAAAGTAAACCAAATAACCATGGCCATCCAGCACAAGACCTTGTTGTCGAGTGGCGAGGAGGATGATCTCCCAAGTAGTAAATCGATAGTTCGAATCCTACCATAACCGTTTTTCATTATGAAATTGAGTTGACCATTTGAATCTGTGACGTCACGTGAAACCCAAGAATTACCGGAAAAGTGTACTGAATGTTTCTTTTTAAATATGTTTGACATCTAATTAAGAAGTATAAACTAAATCATCGCTAAAATATCAGTACACACAAGAACACGATTAGATTGTTGAAATATTGATATAAAGGGGGGCTTCACAAAATACGTGCTCCTCTGAGGTGTTTGAAAAAAATGTACTGAATGTTTCTTTTTAAATATGTTTGACTTGTAACTTAAGAAGTATGAACTAAATCATCCTTAAAAAAATATCAGTACACACAAGAACACGATTAGATTGTTGCATTCAGTTATTGTATAGAGGTCAGTTGACAGGGGGAAATAAAAAACGCGGGAAAAGGAAGACTGAACAGAGGGACTGGGCATCGGCGTCAATCTAACGTTAATTGGGGTAGAACCATATTCATATATTCTGTTACGCCAGGATGATTTCTTTTGAAAGTGAGTTGTTTTCAAAAGAAATTAACAAGGCACAGCAGATATGAATATGGTCCCCCTCAATTAACGTCAGATTGACGCCAATGACTGGGGGAACGGGTGAGAAGATGGTCGTGGGTAAGTGCAAAAAGGAAGGATTACAAGTTGATAGAAGGAGAGAATAGTTGATAGGGATCGCTGTATAAGGGACAACATAAACCAGACAACAAGGAAAACAGCCAAAACAATCGTTGCCTTCACAAACTTGATAGTATGTGTACAGAAGGGGGTGTCAAAAATGGCCAAAAATGCGCCACGTAATTTGTGAACGGCCAATAGAGAGGTGTGAACAATTTGCTTTGCAATATGTTGACAAAATGGACACCGTATACTAATTGGTTTAGTAAAAACGCATAGAAGAACGATGGTTCAAAAGCCTCTGTATAAGAAAACTTTTTTTACTGCGGAAAAATGTCCACCATGACCCACCATGTTTCTGCACACGTAACATGGCTGAAATCACTAAATTTTCAAACTCGTTATTCGCTCGTGGTTTGCTAAATATTCTTGATGTATTGCATGTAGGCATTGCTTTTCCAATGATTTGAAAGTGCCGTCTAATTTATGTATTGCCCAATCTAGTAAGGTATGGGTATTAATGCAAACCGTGAAAATCATCATTTTATGGAGTGTTTGGGTATAATGGCATGTTCCTTCCCCTTACAAAAAAGGTATGCAACCCATCATCATTTCGCGCACGGAGTTAAAAGTTTGTTTACAGTGTGGAGAGAACAAATTGGTTCAATTAGATTTTGTCTGCGGTGAACGAACTCATTTCCTAATTCAGCGCTGTGAAAAGAAATTTCTATATATATACTATATATACTACATTTCAATGTTGTACGTAGTTGTTGACGGCGGACTTGCTTAAGTCATCGACAGTCCCCTTTTAGGATTTATATAAATATAAAGGTGGCAAAAATTGTTCGAATAAGGCAAGCCATCCCGGACGAAGTTGACCAGGAGGTATCAAACAAACAGCAAACGGAATTCCCAGTAGCAATCAAAGTAGAATCTTTGGCTGATGATATGGTCGCTCCTATTGAAGAGATAGTAGATTTTACACCGATGGAACAAGTGAAACATCCCCACTCAATGGTATTCTATTCATATTCTACAGTTTTGGACCTAGCTTGTCCTCAGGTATCGCCTCGGTTTGGCTACGTTTTGCTGCGTATAGTGTACGTTTTAGACATGTAAAAACAATTAAGTAGGTTCAGAGGTACACAGGCAACGAAGGCTGGAAATATCTTCCCGGATCGAACGTAGGTACCCAAGAGCTGCCACTGGTAGTTTGGGGCGTATATGACCTCGTGTTTTATATGTATAACATGCAAATGATGACAAATGGTTGGTCTCTTACAAACTACCTGCCAAGGTATATATATTAAATATATTTATATAATACATCTAATTATATATATCTAATCAAACAAAGGGATTAAAACTTTACACTTTTCATACGTTTGTCGTAAAGGCCAAACGTAAGGTGTCTATAAGCAGACGATGTTCACAGACCATTAAAACACCCCTTTGAAAAGGATCTATATAAGAGCTGATTTTATTCATTAGTGACTATTGAAAATGGAGACACAGAGTATATATATACCTTTACAGTTTCCCCCATCCGATACTGGCTCTTTGGAGAAACAGGAACTCATTGGTAATCTGCGCGATGAGTTCAATCGTGATGTCTGCTCCACCATTCAGATTCATACGACGAATCCTAAGAAAACGGAACGTGAACACGTAGCGTTTCTAATCATATAAAAATATGCGTTTTTAGCAGACAAACTTGGGTCAGGAACAGTAAGTTTACAAGCCTATGTCATGTACGTATAATATGCTAGTTAGTTAGCACCCTAGGTCATTTCGTAATGCTCAAAGGCCTGAATAAATCCTCTACATACCCTCCTTCAAAACCGTCGCGTATTTTTGTATAGTATACAGTATAAAAAGATATGACTCTTCAACGGAAGATACCAAATGACCTATAATAAATATATTAAAATGATTTTATTGCAGGCTTCATGGGAACAAGCAAACAAAAATAGATTTAAAAACCAACGAAGAAAAAAGAGAAGTAGGAGTACTGTGACACTCGAAGGGGTATTTAGCCCTTATACGTAATGCACTTACATAAAATCACCAGGTTCCGTGAGCTTTTGTTCGAACCGTTATATTGTTTTCCTTCTTTTTATCCTAAGTGAAATTTCACTATACTTCGGTTTTAGCATCACTCACATTCACACTTGCTCACTTAATTCAAATTGGAAAGTGACTCCAAACGAATAGCCGGGTCGTCTAAACTGTCGGTGTTGTCGGAAGCAACTGAAGTCGAGACGGCAGAAACCTGCAGGGAACATGTGGTAGCGATAAAGAAGGAGATGGCCAAAAGTCGAAACAAAAACGTAGACCTGAGTAAAGAATTAATGGAGGTCCATTTCCCTTCCAGGAGGCACGAAATCCTTCGTACGCCTAAAACTCTTGAAAACGTCTTGGAAGAGTATCCGGCACTGACACTTGTGTCCGAGGTAAACTAATAATAGCTATCTTCAGTTTTCTGATTTTAAATTTCGGATCTTTGCCACATAGAAATTGTTTGCACGACGCCCGTCTTTAGCATCGTTGTGGTAGAATGGTTGGTGATGCTTATACGCAAAGGTAAAAATTCCATTGGAGTGTTTTTGCCTAGTCTAAAAACCCTATAACGAACTATGTTATTCACCGCTTGTTACCTTCATATGTAGCGTTGAAGCTCCGATTTGTGTTGCAAGTGGTTGAAATATATGATGTAGATATTCTTGCTTTTACTTCAGCTGAAAGCAGAGTTTCACAGAATAATGGGGATGACTGGAACAAAAAAAAATGGTCAAAACGTTCGAAACTGAAATCTAGGCAAAGTTGCTCAACCTAGTTTAAAAGAAAAAGGTTATTTCCGGGGTGAAAAAAAGTAAGAATGAAATCACGCTTGGCATTTTTGCATGCAAAATCGCTAGTTTGCCATTCAATATGGCATGCGGTATACCCCCAAAATGTTTGCGCCACGTTCATTTGAGTCAGTGGTGTACCGCCCAAGAATATTTAATTAAGTAAACATGGCGGCTGTTTCAAATGTGCGATTTTCGTTGGAAGAAGTGTTAAAACAAGACATCTTCAACGAAAACGCCGTTGAACAGCCGTCAAACTCTTTGACAAAAGTTCAGGAGGCAATTGAGAGTTTGGCAGTTGAGCGTGGGTGCAGCAATGCAGAGGCTGTCACTGGGGCAAGTGTTGAGCAAGTTCAAGCTATGCTTGAACTTGCAACAAGCCATGGAGAATCTGGGCTGAAATTGCTGGCAATTCCCATCAATGTCGGCCCTATTTTGCAGCGAGAATCACGTTTGTGGTTAAATTGGATTCGGCGACGGGTTGGTGGTAGAAGGAGCATTCGGAACCCGTATTATGGGGAAATTACGAGGGATATGCCTTACGAGGTTTTCACGGCGTTGTGTCGAATTGTTCGGGGGATGGATGGTTTCGTGGCACCTTTTTGTTATCAATGCGTCTTGTGAACGAGTTGTTTGTTTTACTATCTGGCTTGTCGATAGATGAAGTTGCCGATTACTTTAAGAGATGTTTTTCTGGCAATCGAAAGGGTCACACAGCGGCAGTTATTATAACCGAGGTGAAAGACTTTGTTTTTATTTACAAGAAAAGGCCTGGAAAACTAGTCATCGGTTTTAATTATGGTGAATGGAATGTAAATGGAGTTCCTCAGCATGTATGCTAACATTTCTTTAATCTATGAAAAACGTTTTAACATAGGCACGTTCTTACAGTTGTGAAAATTCAGAGCATTGTTTAAATCATTTTAGGCAAAATTTTGGTAATGTAACTGCAAACATGATTAATCATTTCAGGCAATTATATTACTAAAATTATCAAAATCTGAATTGTTCTCAGTGCACTTTGATGAAATATGCTTAGTTTAGTTAATTTAATCTGATGTTGGCTTTTATAATGCACTTCATTGCCAAGTTTTCACAACTGTTAAGAACCATGTCAAAGCCAGGGCTGTAACTAGAACGATAATTGGGGTGGTGTTTATTCATATATTCAGTTCTGCCCGACGGATTTCTTTTGTAAGTGCAATAGCTCACAATGGAAATCCGTCGGGCAGAACTGAATATATGAATAACCACCCCCCCAATTATCGTTCTAGTTACGATCCTGGTCAAAGCTCTACATTCCTTTTTAACTATATCAAAGTAATAATCCTTATATAGCTGGATATTGCCTCCAAAATCATAGATTTACATACTAATATTTTGAAGGCAAACCAGCAGACAAATATATGTGAACTTCCCTTTTAATGACTAGTTTTCCAGTTGCTTTTTCAGTCAGAAAATCAAACTGCTGCCAGATAGTAAATCAAACAACTCAAATAATGTCAAGAACAAAACACAATTTTAGGGTTTTTTTGCCACAGCCACCCCCAACAATTTGATAAAAAAATCAATTTTCTTCTGCCACCATTTTAAGAAAAAGAAACAATAAATACATTTTTAATGTATTTATGTTACAATACATTTAAAATGTATTTATAGTCCTCTTTTTGATTTTAACTAAATGGTACTGCATGACTTTGTCTATCATTAAGCTGCAATGGTCCTCTAAGATTCCACATTGAAAAGAAAAATCATCAGGACTTTTTCAGAAAAATATAACTAGGATGCACTGAGATTTTTACCCTTTGGATACTAGTGGATACTTGAATACTAGTGGAGAGAATGGAGCTTTGAAGAGTTTATACAAATGAGTATAGGTTTACAACACAAGTTTTTGTCTTAATATATATCTATTCCAAAAATAGAAATCAAACATACATATTTCATGCAAAAATTACAAAACTAATACACTAATAATCAAGATGTATGCAACATATGCATAGCATATTCCTGTGTATTTAACATACACAGTTATGTAAAATGTTACTGTTCATATTTTTTTTATATTGTAAATACATTTAGGTTAAGACATTGCAAGTAACCTGAACACTATTTAAAACTAATAGCACTGATTTCAATACTTTGTCAAACTAATATACTAAGTACACACTTAAAAAACATCAGGTTGATGCAATATTGATATGAACATGATTGATCAATGTTGTGCGGCCGACATTGTTCAGAGTTGTTATTAAGATGTATTAGCATATTCCAGTGTGCTTACATACACAGTTAGTATGTTACTGTATATTTTAGATTTGTACATTATTTGGTTAAAGCCCACTTATATAGTGTTGTTATATTGTAAATACATTTGAGACATTGCAACTAATCAGAACAATAATCAAAACTAATAACAGTGCTAAATATTTCCGGTTTATAGTTAAATTTCTCATATATACACAATTGTGTACGTTTATATGGTCAAATATATTAATAACATATATTGGACATTAATAAGAAAGAATATCACAATCATGACAGGGTATTTCTTTTAAGCATCAAGTTGGAGTATGACACATGCCATAAATAGAATGAATCATGATAAACATTTCTCTCAATCATTAAAACTTATATCAATTCTGCTGATGTACTCACACAAAAGAGCAAATCCTGCTAAATGATTGTTCGATTTCATGCATGATTCGAGTCGGCGTCACAACACATTTTCATCAAAATTGTTTTTGACTATAAAATGTTGAAAAGCATTACGTATAAATTTAGTGATTTACGCTATTAATATAAGCGTGTATGTCTGAAACATGTATACCGGCTATAGCCTAAGTACATGGATTGTAATTCAGTGGCAATCCATGTACTGCTTCCTGCAGAGTAAGATAGGTTAACTCATTCAGCTGTGGAAACATGAGGTAGATTTGAATTAAGTTCAATGGTCGTACTTAATCATACTGACTTAAATTTTAAAGGCCCACACGAGCAGTTTTCTCTTAGAAGTTTCAGCTCTTTGCAAGGTGCACACGAGCAAATTACTCTCGACAAGGAGCTAGGTTGACAAAAAAAATAATCGTCTGTGTGGGGCTAAAGGCCTACACAAACCGGATGAGATCCGGCCAACGCGACGCGATTTTTACGAATTCAGTTTTTATAACTATAAACCGCTAATTTTGACAACGCAATAATATTCTTGGTAATACGATTGAAGGTACATTTTGACTACTCTGGTGCCCATATATCGCAAAAGGTCCTTTAAGAATTGAATTAATTGTTTCTGAAAATAAAAAAATTCGCGTCGCATTATGGCGAATCGCGTCCAGAGTATGCAGGCCGTACAGACTACGCGCGACAAAGGTTGCCAAACCGGGCATGGCATGCATGTGAACACAGATTGAATTGAAAATCATCTGGGTATTATCACAGAACGTCTTTCTTAAGCAATAAAGTTCGCTTATCGTGCAAACATTATGTTTATAAATTTATCCTGAACGAACTTATTTCAAAGTAGAAAATGAATCATTTATGCCGCTAGCTTGCATGTTTGGTCAACAAACCTTCACATTTAGAAACGTTCCCAATGGCAATGACAGGTTATAAATCAGTTTAAAAAGGGGTTACAGCGGATTGACCGGATTCTGCACATTGCGGTTCTGCTCATAAATTTGGGGGCTCCATGATTCAATTGCCTAAGCCTAAGGGCAGATTCCACCATCTCGTTTTTACAGGTACAAACACGCACATAAATATTTAAAACCTTCAAAGTTTTTATATAATAATTTTATGCCAGAAAAACATAACAAATCTTCAAAAGAGTCCAACGCAATGCAACTATTCAATCGCAAATTTTTGAAAGTATCATTTAAATTATTTAAATTGCAGCGTGTACATATAGGTGCACAAAACGCGACAGTTGAAAGCAGCCCAAATTTCGCATGTTTTGAATTTCTTCGAACATAAACTTTCATTTAAAAAAGTTAGTGTAATGAAATGGTAATACTAGTAAATATTCGGACAGAACAAGATGTTTTAAGATACATAGTGATTCAAAATGTAAACAAAGCCTTTCTTTACATTACAGACTGCATGTAACCCAGCTTTAAACAACAAGATATAATATCCACATGAAATTAATCAGTTACTTCGTTACGTACAGACAAGATGAAAAACGCAACACCACGTGACACAAACGTAACACAAACGAGCAGCGTAACACCGCATCAACATTCAACACTATGGAAATACGAAACAATGAACGACACATCACGAAACAAACGACAGAATAAAACAAAAGAACAAATGAGAACGCTGTTCGAGTACCCTTAGGGAATATAATACCCCTGACACTCTTCAACTATAGTCGCGTGGTATTATTATAGCCCTGTTTACACTACGCGCGATATTTGGCACGGCACGGATAAATCTGGTACCCGTACCATTTTTATCCGTGCTTGGACGATCTATTTAGGTAGTCCAAGTACTTGTAAAAGTGACACGGCCGGAATTTTATCTGTGCCCTACAGTGTAAACGGAGCTTTAAGATTTCTTTAATTGAAATTATAAGTTCACGGCGATCAGCTAAATAATCCATCGCAATTATCGCTACTATACCGGATACCATCGCTAGTTTAATTAATGAAAGTAATCATCAATCTAGCGTCTTCATCACCTCTTATATATTTTGTTTCTTATACAGTGGAACCCGACTATACGACAATTCCTTTTTTGTGACAAAAACTATAAATTTTTCGTGTCGACAATTCTTTTTTTGTGACAAAAACTATAAAGTCGTCGTGCACGCGTTTTCCAATACGCGTGCACGACGACTTTTGATGTCACATATTGTCTAATTAAAATTAATGAAATTACAGTACATGCTGTTGAATTTGACATGTGTATAAT
Source organism: Dendronephthya gigantea (assembly GCF_004324835.1). Taxonomy (NCBI): domain Eukaryota; kingdom Metazoa; phylum Cnidaria; class Anthozoa; order Malacalcyonacea; family Nephtheidae; genus Dendronephthya; species Dendronephthya gigantea. Next base: position 57,475 of record NW_021163328.1, on the reverse strand, counting down.
TTCCATTCGAAATTAGGCCTTTAGGGTCATTATTAAACCCTTTTTCATGTTTTATTCTTCGGAAACAGTTGTCAATCGTGTTAACACACTTCGCTAACATAAATACCCTGAAAACGTGTATTTCTTTGTTTCTGAGTATTCGATACATTTCGCTGCGATATGGTTGAAATGGAACCGGGCCTTACCAATGGTCATATTGACGGAATTCCACTGTATACATGCAGTACAGTATTTAAAAAAACGACTTACATTTCTCCAAGCTTTCCTTTATCTTGTTCCTTAGTTCGTTACCACAAAACCTACACAACATTAACATTATTATAACCATGTTTACGCAACCAAATTAAAGAAATGTATTCGTGATGGAAAACCTGTTGCCACCTATGGCTATATGCAGTATTTGCACAGTACTTTGAGATAGCTATATGCTTTGCTTCTCGTCCTTCCATTGAGTTTAAACCCAGCCCCAACCCATAACGTTCCTTCATTACTTTTGTGTGAACAGGAACAACAAAACCTAAAGTCCACACAGTTGGATTCACTTTCAGATATAGCCAGTAACCACGATGGAAATTTTCACAATGTTTCTTTAGTTCTCTTACCTGCTCATCAGTAATATTTACCCGACTAAATAAAGCAACTGCATTTCGCAAGCAAAGGCAGAGATAAGCATGAACGTGAAGTATATTAGAGGTTATTCCAGAAACACCATTTTCAAGCACATCAATGAGAAACATAAAGTTGTGTAAAAACATGCGAGAGTCCTTACCTGTGAATCTATAGTTGAACGTCATTCCATCAAGCTTTGCGTTTTCGTCGTACCACCGTATGATACGTTTCGCCAGCCTATTCAGGTTACACTTTGATCTTAAAACATTAACAAACTTGTAAAATGGTGTTTCTGGTAGAACCTGAGAAAAAGATGAAGGTAAGTTAGGTTTTGACATTTCAATCGCTTTTTAAAAGATAACGATGAGCTAAGGCACATGCGTTATTTTTTAAATGAAGCGGTTCGACATGAGCTCTGTCTATTAGCTCAGCCACCAAAGGAACAAATTTTTGGCGGCTTTTCTGCTTAGCAATGAAAGTCGTCACATTTGTTCGTTTGGTTGCGGCTTTGACATTCTTCCTTTGAAGTTGTTTTTTGAAGTCAGAAACTTTTTTCGCCTGTTTGATCCTTTCCGAGTATTTCCACGGTTTCCAGGTATCGTTTTTATTTCGCCCGAAGGTTCCTTTTCCGTTTACCGACAAGGACTCCTGATTTACATCTGCAAAAGTGGAAAAGTACGTAGCACTATTAGTAAGCTCCCCAGCTAAAAAACAAAGCATTTTCATATCGTTTGGCAGTTCTGAAAATACAAACTTGACTTCAACGCTTTCTTCTTTAGCTAGAACAGAGTAAGACTTGCTTTCAATTCGTTTAATATCAATCATAAGTTTACCCAAGAAACGTTTTACCGGTACACAGTTTTCTGAACAGTTAGCTCTAAAAAGAAGAAAATTTTCGTTGCTACTCAATACGCCTTGTCCAATGTTAAGAAAACTTACCAACCATGAACATGCTGAATCATCTCTTCCAAAAGGTGCACCATCTCCACCCAGAGCAATATGAAATGTATTCGGCTCACCGAAGTTAACAATTTGATACTCACCATTGTTCAAATAAAAATTAGCTAGTCTTACAAGAAGATCTTCAATATCCCTGTAACATCCGTTGACTTTCTCACATTCATCCATACCATTGCACAAATTTTCACGAACACTAAACAACTCACCAATATCAATGGATTTTATATACCGCATTAACCTGTCATAGGGAACAAGGCGAGGGGTGGGACAGTTGGCAACCTTAATACGCGCAGCCCGCTTACTACCTACTACCTGCTTGTATGAATTAGCCTTATAAACTCTCCTATACTTATCTTTACCCATAATACCCTTGCTATAATATACTGCAATTGACCGCAACATATTGTCATTTGATCTTTCATACTTCTTTAAATCTTCTTTGTATATCTTCGGTAAAACCTTATTCTTGATCTTGCTACACTTTTCCATTCCTTCAACAATATCTTCCTCCTTACATTTCCTATCTAATGTCTCCAACATATTGCACATGCTGCTACCATGGTTTCTTTCCTCCGCTTTCTACCTGTAGACTCCACACAACCTTCCCCTGTTGGTTTGCTCTTACGTCTAGTAACTGCCTTCTCGCCTATACTAAAGCTTCCTTCCTGTTCTTCCTGCTTATCATCAACTAATTCAGCCTTGATGTTATCTAGGTCTTCAATTTCATTCACCAATCTATTTACCTGCATATATAAAGTTGAACATAACTGATACTTGTTTAGTAAAATGTTTTAAACTAAAAAACATAGCATAATTCTGAAAGATGTACAATGTTGTTTTAATCATGCCTGTGCCAATTTATAGCCAGTACCATGCAAGGCCTGTAAGTTTTAATAATAAAAAATAAAACGGAACAAAGGCAAAATCTAAGGAATTCATCAATTTCATATATTTCCTAACTAGTTATGAACACACAACCACAGCATCTGCCAAATTACTGGACATATTTATATATAATGCCACTCTCACGCCCAATGATAGACTATTATTAATTTGATTGTTAAAGAAAATTCTACATCAATTTTGTTTAATTTTATAAGCTTTATCACAATGTATAATTCACATGTCAAACACCATTATTTTATAACACTATTTGCGCTATCCTTATATATTTTGATTTTACAATCACAAGCTATTAAACATATTGATATATTTGTGAGATATTGTTATGTAGACTTTGGTGTTGACAAAGAAATGCCCAGATATTCATATACTAAAAAGTTGCCCCAAATCCTTTTTAAAATCCAAATTTGTCTAATCTTTCAGAAATGTTGGATTCTGTTAATTATAAATTAACTCCTATGTAGAATCAGAGTAAGGTTACTGAGAAATATAATCATCTGGGATTTGTTTAGTACGAATGGTTGCACTACATGTTGCACAAGTAAGATTTTTTAGTTAACCACTAAGCTGAAAAAGAGCTTTCTCAGTGGAACAAGTACAATCATTCTGGCATTAGATAGCAGGGTATACACTGTGGGTGCATTTACTGCATTAAAGCCTAATGAGTTAAATATTGACAAATTTTAGTGAACCATTACACTGCTGGGCTTCCCAACTGACAAATAAAATCATCTGGGTTAATTAAGTTATAAAAAACATATATTTAATAGTAGCATTGAAGCTCAGTGGGTCAAAGATCATAAATTTAGGTTTTTGAGAGTTCATCTTACAATGTGGAGTTAAATGTCAAGTTTTCAACAAGCTTTTAACAAACTAGGGAAAACATATTCATATATTCATATAACAAAATTTATCAAAGGCATTAACATACAATATGCTTTAGTTAAAAATGCAAATTGGCTCAGAAATATAGCAAATCGGTTATCGGTATGGAAATTTAAGTGGATCAGGTTAGCCGCAAGTCCATATAATATACACGAAAAATAGCAAGTCAAACACGAAATATACAAGTTAAATATATAAATACAAATAAATAAACGTTTCTTACCTTATCATCAAACGTTTAAGCTTCTGGGATACGCATTTTGCTTTTTTTTGTTTCGTCTCCACAGCTTGCCATGCAAGTCTTTTGTTGCGCATATATTCCCCAACATTGAATCTGCGGTATTGAGATGCCTTTCTAAAAGGCATGATTCTGAGTTTCTTAGCTCATTTTTGTCAGAAAAAAAAACATACGATTTGAGATTGGTTCCTTAGCTTTTGAAATATACCAAAAATGTACAAAAGTAACCTCACACAAAGAATGCTATACAAGCCGAATATGCGGTTGTTTGAAATTTAATTTCCGCCCGACGCCATTTGCGCCAAATGCCTCTAACAAGAACCTCGCTTGAAGCAAAACATTTGCCGTTACCATAGCAATATTGATATCAAAATAAACCTCTTGTTACCCTCTATAACACTATTATACCCCCAAACACCTCACGGAGAAAGCGCTCCGGAAAAACATAGCCGAATATAAGGAATTCTCCACTCGAAAAATTCATTACCACTCTTCAGAAAATGTCGCGCGCCTCCAATAAAACCCGGCACATTCTAATTGTTCAATTTAGCGTGCAAAAATGCCAAGCGTGAATGGTTGAAGCTATCACTGATGATCCTGAAAAAAATCAGGTAATGAAACTTTTTGCATTAAACACATATTTATACATCAAATGTGGTACAACAACTGCCTAAATAGACAAAAGAACACTTCTTGACGTTTTGACCCAAGGGTATTTGTCAGGAAGGTTAGTATGAAAACAAATAAGGAAGAACACGTGGTTTGTATGGGGCACAAATTTATGCATCCTGTTTTGTTCCGTTATACTTGACACATACTGATTTATAATGTTTCTAATACCCTAATATTCTAATGCACTAATTTCTACAAATAAATCAATGCCTTAAGATAACTTACTTTTGTATAGACATCGAAGAGGATGGATCTGTCTTGTTGCTTCAACTGTTCTTCAACGAGACCTTGACCTGCTAAATAGTCAGACGATTCGCGAATCGCTCCCGACTTCTTAACATAACTCCATTTTGAAGTTGAAATTTTTCGCTTGATTTTCTTTTCAATTGTGATATGTCGAGTGAATCTGCTTCGGTTTTATTTCACAATTGAAAAGAGAATTGAGCGAAATATTCCGTTCCATCGAAGATTTCCACCTCCACCAATATAGTAAAAAACCGCCTTTATAATACCGAATCCACAAACAATGCAACACAAATATCGTTATTATATTATTAAAATATTGAATACATGAGATCAATTTCATTTCTATATATATATATATATATATATATATATATATATATATATATATATATATATATATATATATATATACCCATTTGCAAAAACGTTGGCCGCAGATAGATAGATAGATAGATAGATAGAATAGATAGATAGATAGATAGATAGATAGATAGATAGATAGATAGATAGATAGATAGATAGATAGATAGATAGATAGATAGATAGATAGATAGATAGATAGATAGATAGATAGATAGATAGATAGATAGTTAGATTGTTGGTTGGCATTTGGCATAATTTCATGGCATTTGGCATTATCATTGTGCTAAATGCCATGGCATTTGGCATAATGACTATGGCATTCGGCATAATCTCCATGGTATTTGGCACAATCCTAACATTGTGCCAAATACCATGGCATTTAGCACAAATTTTATGGCATTAAGCACAATTGCTATGGTATTTAGCACAATTTGATGGTATTTGGCACTATGTTGTGCGAAATGCCATGTCATTTAGGGGAATCTGAAATTGGTTCCATTTTTTCCTGTTTCTTACTGCTTTTCGATGTTTTTATATACTTACTGGTTTGTATTTTTATTACCCCAGTATTCACTCTCTTTTTACTAATTGAGGCTTTTCTTTTATATAACTGTTTTTTATACAGTTGTTTAATCCCTGTATTTTATTTTTCATCCTTTTTTGCATTTTTTTAAATATTCTTACGGCCATTTTTGTTTTTACCTTAACCTTGTTTTTTACTGCATTGTGAAGGTATTCACTTTTTTTTAGGTCCTAGTTTTTACCCTGTTTGAACTTTCTCACTCTATTCATGGTGTTTACATTTTTAACTGATTTTTTCAAACTTTTAACTGTTCCCTCCCCCTTCTATGCTGTGGATTACCATTCTTTACTTTTTAGCTTCCATAATCGTGTGCGGTTAATATTCACATATTCAGTTCGGCCAGATGTACAGGATGTCCCAAAAAAAAGTCCCCGCTATTGAAATGAAGCTTTTGTTGGAATTTGAATGCATGATCAACGCAGTAGTGTGTAAATAGCATATTTATTAGGTTTGAGGCATTCAAATAAAGCGTCTTGCTTTCAATGGGTTTATCATAATATAAGGCAATCAGATTCGAACAAAGGCTTGATTTCAATAGAGGGACATTTTTTTGGGACACCCTGTATTTCGTTTTAAGCGCAATAACTTAGAATCGAAATCCGTCAGGCAGAACTGAATATGAATAATTCACCCTTTCAATTATCGTTCTAGTTACGGCCCTGGCTGCCAGGGCCGTAACTAGAACGATAATTGAAAGGGTGTTTATTCGTATATTCAGTTCTGCCCGACGGATTTTTTGTAAGTGCAATAGCTCACAATATCGTCGGCAGAACTAAATATATGAATAAACACCCCCCCCCCAATTATCGTTCTAGTTACGGGCTGCTGCGATGCTGTTCGCTACCTCATGCATGTATATAGTATCTAATTACCTAAGTTTGTGGATAAAAGTTTACTTTCAATATACACGTTAACCAATTCACTACATTTAAAAATGCGTTTTTTTTAATTTTGCTGCTTCAATATCGAATGCCTGTGGTATTGAAAAATTATTGTTTCAGAACAGGTACAAGCGAGTTTGAGCAAGGAAACGAAGTACGAAGACGAAGACGTATTTTGGCCGAGGTAGACTGGAATAGTAGTCTTCGTCTTAAGTCTTCGATATTTGAATTTAGCAGTTCTGTCAAAGTTATACGACTACGAACACGGTACTAATTTTGTAAACATGAACAGAGCTGAATACCAGATGGCTATTTTAGCAATGTTTTTAGAAGATGCTTTGGAAGTGGAAGATGTTATGCTTCTTTATTCTCAAAAACATTTATTCCATACAAGAACTATTCAAGATATTCTAACTTTAAGTGCTTTTTTTATTTTTTACTAAAAAACAAGAAATGCTCTTATTGTTACAAATTGCATAGGTAATTACAACCTGGTAAAGTAAATTCAACTTCTTTTAAACTAAAAGCAAGTTGTACATAGGCCTATTTGTAAATTAGGAAAAATCACTTGCAAATGATAGTCCCCTGTCATACCTCTCAAAGGCACGTTGTCGTAAGATTATTTTATGTAATTTTAAGATACAATTGAATTTGGCATGACTAAGTAATGGTTACAGAATAATCACGTCTCCATGAGATATATAGAATCCCGAGAATTAGGTAAAAGATCACAAGGGGCCTATGGATCCCAGTGATCTTATATCTTAATCAAGCCACTCTTAATTAATTAAATGGAATTTAATGAATTCCCTACACTATGAGGGATATATAAAGTACGCAAATACTGGAGGCTGAATAGCGGAGTGAAGGCTATTCTCTCATAACATAATTATTAATCATTACCCTATTAAGTTGTATTACATGATGTTCAAAGTTCAAGAAATGTACAGACATAATGTTAATGTATACTTATAAAATGTGACAGCACATTGTCATAATTATATGGAAGGCATGTCACTTGAAATTAGCATATTTCCCGTCCCTATCGCAGCGTTTTACTTTATTTATAAGCTGTATTTGGCTGTACTTTTCTGTAAGTCCTGATTCTTTGCAGACCTTGTCATTGATAATGCATTTCCAATCACCCATATAGCGTTATCGCTATATAGCGAGATTGCCTTTACGTTCGAGGTCTATTGTCGCCTGTAAAAGTGCTACTGTCTCTCTTTTGTCAAAAAACATATTTCCTTTTTTAGCCTTTTTTTGGACTAAACCGCCTTGCCACAGTACGAAATAATTGAGAAACTAATTAGGTTAAGCATTCATTGGTTGCGTAAAATACGAGAGAATTGAGCTTTTGGAATTCAGAGAAGCAAATTATTTTCCTATCATACAAATCACACACTCGATACTTGCATGCCAGTTGCCTTCGCACACTTCGGAAAGGTTTCTTCCAAGGCCGTTAATAGAACGATAAATGGGGGGGGTGTTTACTCATATATTCAGTTCCGCCCAACGGATCCAGTGTGAGCTTTTGCACTTACAAAAGAAATCCGTTGGTCAGAACTGAATATATGAAACCCCCCAATTATCGTTCTAGTTACGGCCCTGGTTTCTTCGGCGATATTTTCGCACGTTTAAGAGGCCTCCATTGTTGTTGCATCAAACGTTTTTCTCAGACAGAGATTGAAGTATAATAAAATAAAAAAGGGATAACACAATAACCACATATTGGCCAAACGTCATTCAATCAGATTCGAGTTAAAGAATTAAACCTACTATACATTTAAATATTTGATTCGTCATTCTCCCTATATATGGTTGCTGCAAAACATGTCATACTGTCCTTTCCATAGGAATAAATAAAAGCAAATTCAGTTTTATCAACTCCGTTTCATCCAGGTAAGTGTAAGTTGGTGCTTTGGATAGGGTGATGCGTCGTTATCTAGAAAAAACAAATCCATGACTACGTTAAAATTTTCACTGGACTAGAATAGATGCTCTTCAATAATAAAACTAAACCAATCCTTGCAAGGTCTACTAAGGCAGTGGAGAATAAATTTTGCTCATTTCTGAAATATAAATGTTCATTTCTGAAACATAAAATGTTTTAACATGGTTTCTGAAATGGTTTAGAACCATATCTTCATCAATCATCAATGTTTTTGAAAACTTTTTGCTGCAATTTCACTTGTCTCTTTCGATCTTTTTCGGAAAACGCATGCACGTGCGGCATGGCTCAGCCCGGTTATTCTGGACAAATACTTGTATAGCTATCTTTCTCATTTTTTCTCTTGAGAAGCCTATTTGAATATATTTAACTATACTATATTATCACTATACCATCCTCTATTATTGCTGCAGACCAATGGAATGAATAACTAAAGTCCGGTGCAGTTTATACCCGAGAAAAAAATAAGCGGACACAAATTTTGCCGTTATATTTCATTAACCAGAATAACTGACATAAAAATAAATTTAAAATCAGTAAAATGCTTGAATAACTTATTGCTTACTTTTCCACAATATCATGCATCTTAGCAATACGGCTTTTAACAAAATCCAACTTGCTCGGCGGAAAAATATATCTGTAATGTGTTCGACACAACATTTCGCATATAATATAAGTACAGTCACCAATGAAATTTCATTCTCATATCTTAACTTGTTTTAGTCCTTTTTACATGCAGTATTATTTAGCTACCGGACACAACACCATGCAGCAATTGCCTTGCAAATCTACTGTGTGTCTCGTGCCACTTTCAAACTATATATCATTCAGTCTAGTTTTTATCTTTGTACTCTTTTTAGTTTTGGGGTTTCAATAAATCCAGTTTATAATTGTTTAAATAAATCCAGAATAATTGTTTGGTGTTTTCTTAAGGAAGTTTGTTGTTGTTCCTTAAAATAATTGAATATAAAATCACGCAAAATAATTGAATATAAAATTACGCAAAATAACTGCTTCTAAATTGCATGCTGGAAATTATTTTTTTAATGATTTGCTAAGAAAAGATCCATCTTTAGTTCTGATTTCAATATGCTAATGAAAAAAAGCTGACTTTGTAAGCTTTTTTGCATTATATATTTTGTTTGAAATTTGAAAATGCGTGCTAAATAGCATGTAATTTTGTGTTGCGTTATGTGTGTTTTTATTGCGCGTTAATTAATTTAAATGGTTTGACTCAACAGATTGTTTCATAATATGCGTTAATAGGGTCATGACTTTTAAGTGGTTTTAATTACAATTTAAATACTATAGTATGTTCAGTACTGGCCGTGGAACATCGTTAGATGGGGGGCTACTGTACTGTTAATATTTTCAAGTTCAGGTTTATTTGTTTCTTTTCAAATTGTTCTTTTTTACGGTCTGCTAACATGAATTTTAGCACACACACGCACATTTAACGATCACCCTCGGCCATTGATGTTTGTATGTTGATTGACAATCAATCTTTTACTGATATGCCTTAAAACAATGGCTATATAGCGCATTCTATAGTAGCCTAGTGCTACCGTGATTCAGGAATGCCGCTTTTACTGAAATGGTAACTAAATAGAAACTCTAATATATATATTTCACTGTAAAGTAACTTGTTAAATTTGTAAACACCAAATAGTCCTCTCTCTCAACTGTCATCACTCTCAAATTTAAAGGGCGTAATGCAAATGCGATTGATCTTAATCCCTATAATGTAAGCATGCAAATACTTCATTCAGAAATTCCGTAGTTACTTGTGTATGTCTAAACTATAAGACGAAATAGACAATCTTAGCGCTTCACATAAACTTATTGCAAAGTTGTCTCTATTCGACCCTTAGGGCAGAGTCTAAAAAGATATAGACATGGTTTGTCTTAATATTAAATATAGGATAATGTTAAATCCGGATACTATAAAAATCAGCAGTGGTAAAAAATCTGCAGGGGCCGGTTGTATCAAGCCCGTTTAGCTTAAACGGTGCATGGTTAAGCTCAAAATAGAAAGCAAGTCTATTGCTAACCTTAATACAAAGATATTGTTTTCAACTACATATTCAGTGCATAATATTCAAGTTGATTCATTCAAGAGAGTTATTTTGACTTATCCGCCGTTTAACGGCCTTGATACAACCGGCCGCAGATCGGCAAAACGTAGAGCGGTTCTGTAACATAGGGAAGCAGCTAGTTTCATCTGAACCGAAAATGCAACAGCTAATCGACTTCTAAACACGTCTATGGGGAGAGAATTTTAAATAATCCGCAAACAGATAAATGCATCCGTATAGAGCACCGGGGCCGATTGTATGAAGCCCGTTTAACTTAAAGTTAAACGGTGGATAGCTAAGTCAAAATTAAATAACACTCTTACAACTCTCTTGAATGAGTCAACTTGAATATTATGCACTGAATATGTAGTTTTAAACAGTATCTTTGTATTAACGTCAAAAACATTTAGTTCGCTTTTTGAATAAAACGGCAGACTTGCTTTGTATTTTCAACTTAACCACCGTTTAAGCTAAACGGGCTTGAACCGACCCCTGTTAATTATAGTATAAGCAGTAATTATACTATAGATCAGTAAAAAAGAATATTGTCAGATGCTATATATATAAGTACATATTATACAGTAGCTATTTGGAATTGTATAATGCGTCAGAGAAAAATAAACAAGAATACAACATTTAAGACATCAGGAAATACGAACTTCTAACAACATCGGAAAAAACAGAGGGAACTTTCCAGTGAACGGAAATTTAATTACGGCTTACAGTATGGGGGCTGATTGCGGTTACCCAGAAGGAAAGGAATCTTTTGTGCAAATATACGTCATGAACAAAACTATAGGGTTGTATTGATAGCAAGTAGAATTGGAAGGGCAATAAACATTCTAAAAATTGTATGAAATTATTTCAATTGATAAACCTGAACTAGGATAATCTATGTTCCTAATACAATGGCATTTGGCACAATGTGGTGGTATTTGGCACAATGTGGTGGCATTTGGAACAATAATATGGCATTGGGCACAATCAGCCATATAAGTTCTAGCTATACATTTAATGTAAAACATGGTTTTACATCAGGTCTAATTAACAATAGCAGAGAAAAGGCCAGAGTCTCACTTAACTCTTAAGGAAGTTTGTTGTTGTTCCTTAAAATAATTGAATATAACATTGCGCAAAATAACTGCTTCTAAATTACATGCTGGAAATTATTGTAGTTTAATGACATGCATTTGCTCAGAAAAGATCCATCTTCAGTTTTGATTTCAATATGTTAATGAAATAAAGCTGACTTTGTAAGCTTTTTGTGCATTATATATTGTGTTTGAAATTTGAAAATGCGTGCGAAATAGCATATATTTTTGTGTTGCGGTATGTATGTTTTTATTGCGCGTTAATGAATTTAAATGGTTTGACTCAACAGATTGTTTCATAATATGCGTTAATAGGGTCATAACTTTTCAGTGGTTTTTAATTACAATCTAAATACTATAGTATGATCAGTACTTGCCGTGGAACATCGTTAAATGGGGGGCTACTGTACTATTAACATTTTCACGTTCAGGTTTATTTGTTTCTTTTCAAATTGTTCTTTTTTACGGTCTGCTAACATGAATTTTAGCACACACACGCACATTTAACATCACCCTCACCCATTGATGTTTGTATGTTGATTGACAATCAATCTTTTACTGATATGCCTTAAAACAATGGCTAGCGCATTCTATAGTAGCCTAGTGCTACCGTGATTCAGGAATGCCGCTTTTACTGAAATGGTAAACTAAATAGAAACTCTAATGTATATTTCACTGTAATTAAAGAAGCTTGTTAAATTTGTAAACACAAAGCCCTTTCTCTCAACTGTCATCACTCTCAAATTTAAAGGGCGTAATGGAAATGCAATTGATCTTAATCCCTATAATGTAAGCATGCAAATACTTCATTCACAAATTCCATAGTTACTTGTGTATGTCTAAACTATAAGACGCAAATCGCTGCGAAAATAGACGATCTTATTTTAATTAGCGCTTTGCATAAACTTATTGTGAAGTTGTCTCTATTCGAACCTTAGGGCAGAGTCGAAATAGATATAGACATGGCTTGTCTTAATATTAAATATAGGATAATGTTAAATCCGGATACTATAAAAATCAGCAGTTGTAAAAAATCTGCAGGGGCCGGTTGTATCAAGCCCGTTTAGCTTAAACGGTGCATGGTTAAGTTCAAAATAGAAAGCCAGTCTATCGCTTTATTCAACAAGCAAACTAAATGTTTTTAACCTTAATACAAAGATATTGTTTTCAACTACATATTCAGTGCATAATATTCAAGTTGATTCATTCAAGAGAGTTATTTTGACTTATCCGCCGTTTAACGGCCTTGATACAACCGGCCGCAGATCGGCAAAATGTAGAGCGGTTCTGTAACATAGGGCAGCAGCTAGTTTCATCTGAACCGAAACGTCTATGGGGAGAGAATTTTAAATAATCCGCAAACAGATAAATGCATACGTATAGAGTACTGTTAATTATAGTATAAGCAGTAAGTATACTATAGATCAGGGGCCGGTTGTATGAAAGCCGGATAGCGCCATCCAACAGATAGTGATTTTTTCAACCGTTCTAAAATGCTTGAAAAGTGATAAAATTTCATTTTTGGAACCAGCAATTATTGAAAAGGATACTCGATTTAGGAATACTAAGGTTTAATCAAAGTTATAGCAAACAACGGGCGATTTTAAAGCGATTGAAGAAACCACTATCCGGTAAATAGCGCCATCCGGCTTTCATACAACCGGCCCCACTAAGATCAGTAAATAAGAATATTGTCAGATGCTATATCAGTACATATTATACAGTAGCTATTTGGAATTGTATAATGCGTCAGAGAAAAATAAACAAGAATACAACATTTAAGACATCAGCAAATACAAACTTCTAACAACATCGGAAAAAAACAGAGGGAACTTTCCAGTGAACGAAAATTTAACTATGGCTTACAGTATGGGGGCTGATTGCGGTTACCCAGAAGGAAAGGAATCTTTTGTGCAAATATACGTCATGAACAAAACTATAGGGTTTTATTGATAGCAATTAGAATTGGAAGGGCTATATAAACATTCTAAAAATTATATGAAATTATTTCAATTGATAAATCTAAACTAGGATAATCTATGTTCCTAATACAATGGCATTTGGCACAATGTGGTGGCATTTGGCACAATAATATGGCCTTGGGCACAACAGTACGGCATTTAGCACAAAAATTTTGCATATATGCCACGTCATTTCGCACAGAATGAACGAGAAATATCAAATAAGTGAGCTTTTTGCAAAACACGAAACCTCAAAACTTTTGGTTAAAACAATGTTAGAAATATTATAAGGCAAATATGGAGAATTCCGTCAATGGTCGAAATGGGTTATCCCTTAAAATTACAAGACATGAATCATGTTCATTAAAAAGCACACATAATTCCCTTGAATCAGTCATATAAGTTCTAGCTATACATTTAATGTCAAAACATGGTTTTACATCAGGTCTGATTAACAATTGCAGAGAAAAGGCCAGTGACTTAGCCACTAAATTTTGGCCATAATAAATATGTTTAGGAGAAATTAAATAGGGCAGCAGTAGTTGCATCTAGTTTACCGGAATACAACAGGTAATCGACTTCCAAGCACTCTAAGAGAAGAGAGTTTTATAGATAAGTATATAATAAGAATTGTATAGGAACAGGAATACAAGTCATTCAGACTATTAGGAAATACTCTGAACTATCACATGCAAAGAAACCATGCCAGGAAGTTATCAGGCTGGATTGTGGTTAACCAAGAGAGGATGTTGTTTGCGCAGAATATACATCGTCAGAGTTGTCCCTACAACAAAACTATAGGTTAGTTGCAGACAAAAACATTTGTCGCCCAACATAAAAGAAACTGACTGATCCCACATGCAGGGGGCATAATAGAACCCTTAAACAGTGAACAAGCCACTACCTAAACATGTTAAAGATTCGTATAAATACGTAGAGCTTATTTGCGACTAGAATTAGAGCTTGTTAGAGCAAACAGACCATGTATTATTAAGGCTTTTAAACAGCAAATATACTCCTTTAAACTAATAAGTTGCAAAGATCATAAATATTATTTGCGATTTTTATAGGCCGCGGCTCATAGTTTAGAATCGAGGTTCGTCTTTATTATAGGCCGTACGTATAATAATTTTATATTTAGGAAAATTGGTACATTCCTTGAAGGTCTACGTCCTATTTTCGCTTGTATAAATACCCATAATAAGTATGGAAAGGAAAAGGCTGCATGGTTAACAAAAAGTGAAAAATATAAAAGGCAAAAGCGGAGAATTTATTCAATGGTCGAAACGAGTTATCCAGAAATTTACAAGACAAGATCATTGCATCACATCATATTTATAACCAACATGACTGTTGCTATATAACAGTTATCATAATTGCAAATACATTATGAAAACAATAATAACACATCTATGATTAGTAATGATAATAATACATGTGCAATGTTGGTATCTGATCGACCAATCAAGAAGCAGGTATAGGTGGGGAGAGTTTTTTAAAAAAAAATTAAAAAGCCCAGTTTTTTGAGGCTGAAAGTTAATATACTTTGCAGATGGCTGCCAAACAGGGTTTGATTGTGTTTATATCTTAAACGAGTTCGGTGACCCCCATTTTTTTGACATGAAATATTTACGCTTTACATGCTTTATCTATAAAAACGTTTAAAAAAATTTTTACGAAAATTTTGGGGAAATTTTTAATAAGCCAAAATAACGTTTTTAATAAACAGACTTGACGGAATTTTAAAAATCTCTTTAGAGATAAAGCATCTATAGTGTAAATGTTTATTGCAAAAAAAAATTGGGGTCACTGAACTCGTTTGCGATATAAACACCATTAAACCCTGTTTTGCGGCCATTGCAAAACGTCTCTGTTGCCATAATAACGGGTGTTAGAGAAAAGTTCTGAATAGATTTTCGATTTAGATATATTTCCTGCAAAGTATATTATTAACTTTTAGCCTTCTAGCAAAGCATTTAAATGCCTAATAGCTCTGTTTAAAATATGAATAAAAAAAATTTGACGAACTGTATCAAGCCAAACTAAATTAATTACATATAATTACAATAGAATATAATTAAATCACATATAATTATGGAGGATCAATAATTAAGCAATCTAAAGAACAATTCTTGTGAATATTATTATTTGGGATATATACATACATGCTTTGGTTATAAACAGTGAAGGCTTAAATAAATCTTTGAATCGAGAAGTTTATCCAGTAATTATATGCAATTTAAGCTTGTGCCAGGTCAATGGCATCGCCAGCATCGATAAGTGGGGTGGACATATTCATATATTCATGTTGACAGACCGATAAAACAATCAATTTGAAAAGAAATGAATAATGTAAAACACGAGTATATAAATAAGTCCCCCACACTTATCAAGCTGGCGACGCCACTGGGCCAGGTGGCAGAGACAATCCAACCTCGTTCCCAGGGCCTTTTACCTTGATTCTGGTGGTGATTTCCTCTTCTTTCTCATAAAGTCCCAAAAGAACCTG
Organism: Dendronephthya gigantea; assembly: GCF_004324835.1. Classification (NCBI taxonomy): domain Eukaryota; kingdom Metazoa; phylum Cnidaria; class Anthozoa; order Malacalcyonacea; family Nephtheidae; genus Dendronephthya; species Dendronephthya gigantea. Next base: position 41,548 of record NW_021163328.1, on the reverse strand, counting down.
GGAACGAGGTTGAGAGAAGACCCTGGAAGAGGTCATACTTGTGCTCTCAATTAAAAGTGTGTAAGGGGTTATATGCATTACCTTGTTTCGTGAGTAAGAAAACAATTTTAGAGCTACAAATACGACTGAAAATGCGCACTTTTGTAATTTTTTCATTGGAGGTCTTTTATTGGTTATCAAAAAATGGCTAAAAGAGCGTCACATATTTTCCGGACAGTCCCAGTCTCGTTGTAACCGCAGTTTCATTAAACGCTGCCTTCTAATGATGCAAATAACGCAAAGATAACAATTTTGTTCATGCTAATATAGAAAAAGTATAATTATGATGCAGAAAGGTAATAATCTAGAAATTCATATTTGAATATAAGAATTTAAACGACTGTGCGTAGAGCGTATGAATTCAGAAGGCGGGGGTCGAACTCCGAGCAGATTTGTTGTGACTCATGACAAACAGATTTATTATTGTAAATTACCAACATGTTACCATATGATTGTTACGACTACGTAAAAAAATATTTGTTGCTTTTATTTTCGCTCTCTAAGCTAGTACCTTTTGCAAAGCACATTTATATTCACGATCTTTTGTTTCTGTGCGTGACTTTAGAGGGAAAAAGATTATTTAATTTAACATAGCCTCATAGAGTAATAAGTTTCAAAGTCCGTATTTCAGACAAAAATATGAAGATTGCGCCAAATGCCAAAAGGAATAACATGCAGTTGCGCCGAATACCACAGTTATGCAAAATACCATGGACATCTATTTTCAGCTTGGCATTTGGGACAATAAAATTGATGCAGTAGTTTTAAAAGCAAAAACGGATATTTCACAACGAATAAACACAAAGTAGATATTGGTTACACACAGTTTTACATTTTAAGACGGTATCAGACACTACAGAACTAAAATTTAAGAAAAAAATCAAATTTCACATGATTGTGCTAAATGCCAACAATCTATAGATAGATAGATAGATAGATAGATAGATAGATAGATAGATAGATAGATAGATAGATAGATAGATAGATAGATAGATAGATAGATAGATAGATAGATAGATAGATAGATAGATAGATAGATAGATAGATAGATAGATAGATAGATAGATATAGATAGATAGATAGATAGATACATAGATACATAGATAGATAATAGATAGATAGATAGATACATAGATAGATAGATAGATAGATACATAGATAGATAGATAGATAGATAGATAGATAGATAGATAGATAGATAGATAGATAGATAGATAGATAGATAGATAGATAGATAGATAGATAGATAGATAGATAGATAGATAGATAGATAGATAGATAGATAGATAGATAGATAGATAGATAGATAGATAGATAGATAGATAGATAGATAGATAGATAGATAGATAGATAGATAGATAGATAGATAGATAGATAGATAGATAGATAGATAGATAGATAGATAGATAGATAGATAGATAGATAGATAGATAGATAGATAGATAGATAGATAGATAGATAGATAGATAGATAGATAGATAGATAGATAGATAGATAGATAGATAGATAGATAGATAGATAGATAGATAGATAGATAGATAGATAGATAGATAGATAGATAGATAGATAGATAGATAGATAGATAGATAGATAGATAGATAGATAGATAGATAGATAGATAGATAGATAGATAGATAGATAGATAGATAGATAGATAGATAGATAGATAGATAGATAGATAGATAGATAGATAGATAGATAGATAGATAGATAGATAGATAGATAGATAGATAGATAGATAGATAGATAGATAGATAGATAGATAGATAGATAGATAGATAGATAGATAGATAGATAGATAGATAGATAGATAGATAGAATAGATAGATAGATACATAGATAGATAGATAGATAGATAGATAGATAGATAGATAGATAGATAGATAGATAGATAGATAGATAGATAGATAGATAGATAGATAGATAGATAGATAGATAGATAGATAGTTAGATTGTTGGTTGGCATTTGGCATAATTTCATGGCATTTGGCATTATCATTGTGCTAAATGCCATGGCATTTGGCATAATGACTATGGCATTTGGCATAATCTCCATGGTATTTGGCACAATGCTAACATTGTGCCAAATACCATGGCATTTAGCACAAATTTTATGGCATTAAGCACAATTGCTATGGTATTTAGCACAATTTGATGGTATTTGGCACTATGTTGTGCGAAATGCCATGTCATTTAGGGGAATCTGAAATTGGTTCCATTTTTTCCTGTTTCTTACTGCTTTTCGATGTTTTTATATACTTATTGGTTTGTATTTTTATTACCCCAGTATTCACTCTCTTTTTACTAATTGAGGCTTTTCTTGTATATAACTGTTTTTTATACAGTTGTTTAATCCCTGTATTTTATTTTTCATCCTTTTTTGTATTTTTTTTTAAATATTCTTACGGCCATTTTTGTTTTTACTTTAACCTTGTTTTTTACTGCATTGTGAAGGTATTCACTTTTTTTTAGTCCTAGTTTTTACCCTGTTTGAACTTTCTCACTCTATTCATGGTGTTTACATTTTTAACTGATTTTTTCAAAACTTTTAACTGTTCCCTCCCCCTTCTATGCTGTGGAGTACCATTCCTTACTTTTTAGTATGTATTTCGTTTTAAGCGAAATAGCTTAGAATCGAAATCCGTCAGGCAGAACTGAATATATGAATAATTCACCCTTCCAATTATCGTTCTAGTTACGGCCCTGGCTGCGATGCTGTTCCCTACCTCAGGCATGTATATAGTATCTAATTACCTAAGTTTGTGGATAAAAGTTTACTTTCAATACACACGTTTAAACCAATTCACTACATTTAAAAATGCGTTTTTTTCATTATGCTGTTTCAATATCGAATGCCTGTGGGTATTGAAAAATTATTGTTTCAGAACAGGTACAAGCGAGTTTGAGCAAGGAAAGGAAGTACGAAGAGGAAGACTTGTTTTGGCCGAGGTAGACTGGGAATAGTAGTCTTCGTCTTAAGTCTTCGTGCAGCAGGATATTTGAATTTAGCAGTTCTGTCAAAGTTATACGACTACGAACACGGTACTAATTTTTTAAACATGAACAGAGCTGAATACCAGATGGCTATTTTAGCAATGTTTTTAGAAGATGCTTTGGAAGTGGAAGATGTTATGCTTCTTTACGATTTGAAAATCTCAAACAACATTTATATTCCATACAAGAACTATTCAAGATTTGGCTTGAATATATCTTACTTTGAAAACTTCGTTCTGACCACAACGAACTTTGTCACAAGCGATCCTAGTAAACTGAATTTAAAAATAGTCAAAACAAAACATTAGCATTTAACTTTAAGTGCCTTTTTTATTTTTTACTAAAAAACAAGAAATGCTTTAATTGTTACAAATTGCATTGGTAATTACAACCTGGTAAAGTAAATTCAACTTCTTTTAAACTAAAAGCAAGTTGTCCATAGGCCTATTTGTAAATTAGGAAAAATCACTTGCAAATGATAGTCCCCTGTCACACCTCTCAAAGGCACGTTGTCGTAAGATTATTTTATGTAATTTTAAGATACAATTGAATTCGGCATGACTAAGTAATGGTTACAGAATAATCACGTCTCCATGAGATATATAGAATCCCGAGAATTAGGTAAAAGATCACCAGGGGCCTTTGGCTCCCAGTATCATTTATCGTAATCAGACCACTCTAAATTAATTAAATGGAATTTAATGAATTCCCTACACTATGAGAGATATATAAAGCATGCAAATACTGGCAGCTGATTAGCCGAGTGAAGGTAGCTATTCTCTAACGCATCACGTAATTATTATCCTATTAAGTTGTATTACATGATGTTCACTTGAAATTAGCATATTTCCCGTCCCTATCGCAGCGTTTTACTTTATTTATAAGCTGTATTTGGCTGTACTTTTCTGTAAGTCCTAACTCTTTGCAGACCTTGTCATTGATAATACATTTCCAAATTGCGTCATCGCTGAGATTGCCTTTACGTTGGAGGTCTATTGTCGCCTGTAAAACTGCTGCTGTCTCTTTTGCCAAAAAATATATTTTCTTCTTTGGACTTTTTTTGGACTAAACCGCCTTGCTACAGTACGAAATAATTGAGAAACTGATTAGGTTAAGCATTCATTGGTTGGGGAAAATACGAGAGGATTGAGCTTTTGGAATTCAGAGGAGCAAATTATTTTCCTATCATACAAATCACACACTCAAGACTTACATGCCAGTTGCATTCGCACACTTCGCAAAGGTTTCTTCGGCGATATTTTCGCACGTTTAACAGGCCTCCATTGTTGTTGCATCAAACGTTTTTCTGAGACAAAGAGATTGAGGTATAAGAAAATAAAAAAGGGACAACACAATCACCATTCAAACGTCATTCAAAGCAATGTAGAACTAAATTATTTATGTTTATGGATCACATTTAATATACCGGTAGCTATTATTACAGTCCCTATGTATCTGTTTTCAGCCAGTATCTTACTTTTTTCAGGACTTCTTCCCTCCACTTTTTCCGGACTTTTTTCTGGACTCGAATGACTGTCTTCCGGACTTTTTTCAGGGCTTTGTTCAATAAATTTTGGGTCATTTTCTCCTGGATGTTTTTCAACACCTTTTTCAGGGGTAGTTGTGGCGACATATCGTAGAAAATTTGATACTTTTGCACGACCTTGGGAAAAGAAATGATTTCATCAGAGTGATTTATGCAAGAAAAAATATGGCAACTTCCATATGTGATTTGAATAATATGTTAATATGCAAACTTACTGTGCAAACTGCTTGTTACATAAACGTCTACTACAAACGTCTTAATTAAACTTCAGGTTTTGAACTGTTTCTTTCTATGTCCCATCTTAGTTTTTAAAAGGAAGATTCCCTATTCATGAAATAAAAAAAAAATTAATTACCTTTTACTGCATCTCTCATGGCGTAATGTCCTTCAGCGGTCGATGTGGAATGAGACATTTGCCGGGCAAGTTCATGCTTGGAAAGACCACCAGATTTGCCTGATTCAGCAACTTGTCTATGGCGGGACACCGCCGACTTTCGTATTCGTTTTCCAGTAACAGTTCCAGAAATAGACGGGTCAAGCATTTTAACCACCTTTGTAACCCTGGTTGAAATTTGCGAAGAAGGTAGAGGATTCCCTCTCACTGTCAAGAAGAAGAGTGGTTCTTTTTCTTTTTTGCCTTTTTGCTGAAGAAACGAATTGTTATTTGCAACAGCAGGTCTTAGTTTCTCCAAATAAATCACACCGCATTTGTAAGTACGCTCATCCCAGGACAGACTTGCTGGCCCCGTTCCTTAAAAAGATAGTGAAAATTTTTTTTTATATCAGTTACGTGTGTAGAGACACCGATATAATTTAAGATGCACATGTAAAAAGTGTTAACAAGATATGTTTAAACAAACTCAGGTATTCTGACCAAACCTGTTTCTCACCTGCTGTCTTATGCCGCTTGGTCAATGTGACAAATTGTTTAACACCGGTGCTAACATCCCACTCACCAGCTTCAAACTCATTTAGAGTTAAATTGCACACAGCCCCAGGGCGTTGAGCACTTTGAAGAAGGAGCATGGTTATTAAATAGTCCCGGAGCTCGACAAACTCTACTTCTGGATTGATAACCCCAACAAATCTTGCCTCAAATTGTTCATGCAGAGGTGAATTGAATAGATTCCACATTTGGGAACTTGTGAAAAGTGACCCAAAATCTTCACGATGTACTTCGGTTCTTCTATTGGCTGACTCCTCCGTAAATGATTTCATCCAATTAGATACTCTGCCTTTAAATTCTTTTACCAATTCAAAATCCTTTTCCACCAAACCAAACTCATTAATCAAACTTGATGCTCGGGTTAACAAAAAGTTATAGAATGTTAGTAAAGCGGTAAGATATGCCCTAAGCGTGCCTACTTTCCTGGGTTTTGTTAAATGATGATTGCCTTCAATGAAGGCACTACGTATGTGGACCATAGCATCGTCGTTCCACAGAAGGTTCACATTTGTTAATGTTTCGTCCACTTCATAGAGAAGTCGGCCAACTCGCCATTGGGCTTCCTTTGAAGGTTTTTCACCTCGGCGACCTCCTTCAACCGATAATAAATGTTTAAGGAAACGATCAAGAAGTGGTTGTGTTTCACACACTTTTGCTATTGAGCTTCTTGGAATTTCTTTAGGCACAATTTCCTCTACATTAATCTCTGCAGTAGCGTCTGAGTGCTCACGGTCCGAGATCTGATCAGCTGATCGGCTGTGCGAGGATTCATCGGAAGAGTCTTGACTCGGAATATAATCCTCAGAAGAGTAATGTTGTGGGGAAGAACTATCCGAAGAACGCTTTTTCGGTGATGAAACTTCAGGAGTGATTTCCTCTATGTGTAGCCTACGTTTAACTGATCTGCTCCTGGAGGGACGAGGGTCTGGAACCCTTTTTTTAAGTGTCATCTTTTTTCTGCTGTTTGTCGAGCTTTTTATTATCGTTCTCCTTCTTTAACTTTTGAGCTTCTGTATTATACCTAAATAAAAGTATATCGAATCAATTTAATTGAGTATAAATGGGAAATGTAATTCACTGGGACTGATACAGTCTTAAATATATTTAAGTCTGTCAGCTCAAAGTCAAAAAGAGAGGGTTATGACTTTTTTGCGTTTTCGAAATATGTTTTAGAAAAATGTCAAATATAGTTAAATTAAATATAAGAAAGAGCACATTGAGAGCATATTGACTGAGTTAATAGAGTGTACATTATATGGGCGTTTGTATTGATAAAAAACAGCAAATTTAATGGAAATGAATATCTAAACTCACCGTATAAAACTTGGTGATCCAGGTTGAAGTTTATGAACGGTTTTGAGGTGTTTATCAAGTCGTTGTACAGGTTTTTTGCACGATTCAATTGGACATTCCACTCGATTTAAAACAGTTTTTGAATCCTGTTTAGTCTTCCTCATAGCTTGTGATAAATTAAGAGCTTCTCTATGATCCTTCTTGTGTACTCTCTTTAGATGGCTAACCATATCAGCCTTGCTCTGACCACACAATGGGCATTCTCGCTTTTCTTTAGCCTAAGAATGATTGAGATCACCTTATACATCTGCCACAACGGTAATAAAAAGTCTTTGAATGCTCTAAGTCTATTGGACACAAAGTTTTCTAAACTTAGGAAGCTACTCAAAAGTAATTTTCGATTATGATAACTGGACAACATACTTATGTATACTCATATAGATACTTGTTAAATATACAGGCCTTTGCATCCAACTGGCAGCGAGTAGAGGTTGACTGTAGTTTGATATATATACTATTAATATATTGGTTCCTTATTTCAATGGTACATACCCATTTTCTAATGCTTGCATGTTCTTCGTCGTCCTTCCCATTACCTTCCTTGGCACTGCTTTCTCCTAAATCTTCTTCTGGTTTAGGTCCTTTACTAGAACCCTCCTCATCAGAAATAACAAGTTCTGGGCTTTCTTTGTAGTCTAAACTTCTTTGTTCATTGATAAATTGAATATCAGCCACTTCCAATTCATCAATAGCCAGTTCAAGCTCATCAATAGTGCATTGAAGTTCAGTCTAAACAAGAAAATAACAGATGCATCTAATTCAAGTTGAATTGATTCGTCACTCTCCTTATATAGCTGCTGCAAAGCATGTCATACCGTCCTTTCCATAGGAATAAATAAAAGCAAATTCAGTTTTATCAACTCCGAGTCATCCTTGTGAGTGTAAGTTGGTGCTACCCTTGGATAGGGTGGTGTCATTACCTAGAAAAAACAAATCCTGACTTTGTTGAAATTTTCACTGGACTAGAATGGGTGCCCTTCAATAATAAAACTAAACCAATGCTTGAATTGTAAAAAAACATTTATGGATCCAGAAATGCATCAGCTAAAATCCTTGGTCTACTAAGGCAGTGGAGAATATATTTTGCTCATTTCTGAAATATAAAATGTTCGTTTCTGAAATATGAAATGTTTTAACATGGTTTCTGAAATGGTTTATAACCATATCTTCATCAATAATCAATATTTTTGAAAGCTTTTCACTGCATTGTCTCCTTTTATCTTTTTCGGAAAACGCATGCACGTGCGCTGGCTGAGCCCGGTTATTCTCGACAAATACTTATATAACTGGCTTCCTCATTTTTTCTCTTGAGAAGGCTATTTGAGTATATTTAACTATACTTTTATTATAACTATACTACCCCCTATATTATTGCTGCAGACCAATGGAATTAATTACTAAAGTTCAGTGCAGTTATACCCGTAACGAAAAAATTAGCTGACTCGTATTTTGCCGTTGTATTTCATTAGCCAGAATAAGTGATATAAAAATGAATATAAAATCAGTAAAATGCTTGAATAACTTATTGCTTACCTTTTCCACAATATCATGCATCTTAACAATACGGCTTTTCACAAAATCCAACTTGCTCGGCGGAAAAATATATCTGTAAAGTGTTCGACACAACATTTCGCATAAAATATAAGTACGGTCACCAATGAAATATCGTTCTCTATGCTGTTCAGAACAGACTGCTTAAAGACTATGATGGAAGGGTATTTATATTATATGGGAATACAAACTGTTATGTAAACGTAATACATTATCTTATTGTTGATGCACACGGAAATAGGTGTGTAAAGGATGCAGATTAGGATGTGGGATATTGGCGGTTTTTATTACGTAGTTATTCTAACCTTCGATGAAAAACATAAAGCTACATCCCCTGACATATCTTAACTTGTTTTAGTCCTTTTTACACGCAGTATTAATTTAGCTATCACCCACAACATGCAATATCATTCTGTCTAGTTTCTATCTTTGTACTCTTGTGAGTTGTGAGGTTTTAATAAATCCAGTTTATATTTGTTTAAATAAATCCAGAATAATTGTTTTGGTGTTTTCTTAAGCAAGTTTGTTGTTGTTCCTAAAATAATTTAATATAAAATTACGCAAAATAACTGCTTCTAAATTGCATGCTGGAAATTATTGCGGTTTAATGACATGCATTTGCTCAGAAAAGATCCATCTTCAGTTTTCATTTCAATATGCTAATGAAATAAAGCTGACTTTGTAAGCTTTTTGTATTGTGTTTAAAATTTGAAAATACGTGCGAAATAGCACGTAATTTTGTGTTGCGGTATGTATGTTTTTATTGCGCGTTAATTAATTTAAATGGTTTGACTAAACAGATTGCTTTATAAAATGCGTTAATAGGGTCATGACTTTTAAGTGGTTTTTAATTACAATCTAAATACGATAGTATGTTCAGTACTGGCCGTGGAACATCGTTAGATGGGGGGGCTACTGTACTGTTAATATTTTCAAGTTCAGGTTTATTTGTTTCTTTTCAAATTGTTCTTTTTTACGGTCTGTTAACATGAATTTTAGCACACACACGCACATTTAAGATCACCCTCGGCCATTGATGTTTGTATGTTGATTGACAATCAATCTTTTACTGATATGCCTTAAAACAATGGCTAGCGCATTCTATAGTAGCCTAGTGCTACCGTAATTCAGGAATGCCGCTTTTACTGAAATGGTAACTAAATAGAAACTCTAATATATATATTTCACTGTAAAGAAACTTGTTAAATTTGTAAACACCAAATAGTCCTTTTTCTCAAGTGTCATCACTCTCAAATTTAAAGGGCGTAATGCAAATGCGATTGATCTTAATCCCTATAATGTAAGCATGCAAATACTTCATTCAGAAATTCCGTAGTTACTTGTGTATGTCTAAACTATAAGACGAAATAGACAATCTTAGCGCTTCACATAAACTTATTGCAAAGTTGTCTCTATTCGACCCTTAGGGCAGAGTCTAAAAAGATATAGACATGGTTTGTCTTAATATTAAGTATAGGATAATGTTGAATCCGGATACTATAAAAATCAGCAGTGGTAAAAAATCTGCAGGGGCCGGTTGTATCAAGCCCGTTTAGCTTAAACGGTGGTTAAGCTCAAAATAGAAAGCAAGTCTATTGCTTTATTCACTAAATCAGTCTAAATGTTTTTAAACCTTAATATCGAGATATTGTTTTCAATTGCATATTTAGTGCATAATATTCAAGTTGACTCATTCAAGAGAGTTGTAATTTTGACTTATCCACCGTTAAAATAAACGGCCTTGATACAACGGCCCCAGATCGACAAAACTTAGAGCGGTTCTGTGACGTAGTGCGCAGCAGCTAGTTTCATCTGAACCGAAAATGCAGCTAATCGACCTCTAAACATGTCTAGAAGGAGAGAATTTTAAATAATCCGCACAGATAAATGCATGCGTATAGAGCACCGGGGCCGATTGTATGAAGCCCGTTTAACTTAAAGTTAAACGGTGGATAGCTAAGTCAAAATTAAATAACACTCTTACAACTCTCTTGAATCAGTCAACTTGAATATTATGCACTGAATATGTAGTTTTAAAGTATCTTTGTATTAACGTCAAAAACATTTAGTTCGCTTTTTGAATAAAACGGCAGACTTGCTTGTATTTTCAACTTATAACCACCGTTTAAGCTAAATGGGCTTGATACAACCGACCCTTGTTAATTATAGTATAAGCAGTAATTATACTATAGATCAGTAAAAAAGAATATTGTCAGATGCTATATAAGTACAGTAGCTATTTGGAATTGTATAATGCGTCAGAGAAAAATAAACAAGAATACAACATTTAAGACATCAGGAAATACGAACTTCTAACAACATCGGAAAAAACAGAGGGAACTTTCCAGTGAACGGAAATTTAATTACGGCTTACAGTATGGGGGTTGATTGTGGTTACCCAGAAGGAGAAGAATCTTTTGTGCAAATATACGTCATGAACAAAACTATAGGGTTGTATTGATAGCAATTAGAATTGGAAGGGCAATAAACATTCTAAAAATTGTATGAAATTATTTCAATTGATAAACCTGAACTAGGATATCTATGTTCCTAATACAATGGCATTTGTCACAATGTGGTGGTATTTGGCACAATGTGGTGGCATTTGGCACAATAATATGGCATTGGGCACAATCAGCCATATAAGTTCTTAGCTATACATTTAATGTCAAAACATGGTTTTATATCAGGTCTAATTAACAATAGCAGAGAAAAGGCCAGAGTCTCACTTAACTCTTAAGGAAGTTTGTTGTTGTTCCTTAAAATAATTGAATATAACATTGCGCAAAATATCTGCTTCTAAATTACATGCTGGAAATTATTGTAGTTTAATGACATGCATTTGCTCAGAAAAGATCCATCTTCAGTTTTGATTTCAATATATTAATGAAATAAAGCTGACTTTGTAAGCTTTTTGTGCATTATATATTGTGTTTGAAATTTGAAAATGCGTGCGAAATAGCATATATTTTTGTGTTGCGGTATGTATGTTTTTATTGCGCGTTAATGAATTTGACTCAACAGATTGTTTCATAATATGCGTTAATAGGGTCATAACTTTTGAGTGGTTTTTAATTACAATCTAAATACTATAGTATGTTCAGTACTGGCCGTGGAACATCGTTAAATGGGGGGGGCTACTGTACTGTTAATATTTTCAAGTTCAGGTTTATTTGTTTCTTTTCAAATTGTTCTTTTTTACGGTCTGTTAACATGAATTTTAGCACACACACGCACATTTAACGATCACCCTCGGCCATTGATGTTTGTATGTTAATTGACAATCAATCTTTTACTGATATGCCTTAAAACATTGGCTAGCGCATTCTATAGTAGCCTAGTGCTACCGTGATTCAGGAATGCCGCTTTTACTGAAATGGTAAACTAAATAGAAACTCTAATGTATATTTCACTGTAATTAAAGAAGCTTGTTAAATTTGTAAACACCAAATAGCCCTTTCTCTCAACTGTCATCACTCTCAAATTTAAAGGGCATAATGGAAATGCAATTGATCTTAATCCCTATAATGTAAGCATCAAAATACTTCATTCACAAATTCCGTAGTTACTTGTGTATGTCTAAACTATAAGACGCAAATCGCTGCGAAAATAGACGATCTTATTTTAATTAGCGCTTTGCATAAACTTATTGCGAAGTTGTCTCTATTCGAACCTTAGGGCAGAGTCTAAATAGATATAGACATGGTTTGTCTTAATATTAAATATAGGATTTGTTAAATCCGGATACTATAAAAATCAGCAGTTGTAAAAAATCTGCAGGGGCCGGTTGTATCAAGCCCGTTTAGCTTAAACGGTGCATGGTTAAGTTCAAAATAGAAAGCCAGTCTATCGCTTTATTCAACAAGCAAACTAAATGTTTTTAACCTTAATACAAAGATATTGTTTTCAACTACATATTCAGTGCATAATATTCAAGTTGATTCATTCAAGAGAGTTATTTTGACTTATCCGCCGTTTAACGGCCTTGATACAACCGGCCGCAGATCGGCAAAACGTAGAGCGGTTCTGTAACATAGGGCAGCAGCTAGTTTCATCTGAACCGAAAATGCAACAGCTAATCGACTTCTAAACACGTCTATGGGGAGAGAATTTTAAATAATCCGCAAACAGATAAATGCATACGTATAGAGTACTGTTAATTATAGTATAAGCAGTAAGTATACTATAGATCAGGGGCCGGTTGTATGAAAGCCGGATAGCGCTATCCAACAGATAGTGATTTTTTCAACCGTTCTAAAAATGCTTGAAAAGTGATAAAATTTCATTTTTGGAACCAGCAATTATTGAAAAGGATACTCGATTTAGGAATACTAAGGTTTAATCAAAGTTATAGCAAACAACGGGCGATTTTAAAGCGATTGAAAAAACTATCCGGTAAATAGCGCTATCCGGCTTTCATACAACCGGCCCCACTAAGATCAGTAAATAAGAATATTGTCAGATGCTATATCAGTACATATTATACAGTAGCTATTTGGAATTGTATAATGCGTCAGAGAAAAATAAACAAGAATACAACATTTAAGACATCAGCAAATACAAACTTCTAACAACATCGGAAAAAAACAGAGGGAACTTTCCAGTGAACGGAAATTTAACTACGGCTTACAGTATGGGGGCTGATTGCGGTTACCCAGAAGGAAAGGAATCTTTTGTGCAAATATACGTCATGAACAAAACTATAGGGTTGTATTGATAGCAATTAGAATTGGAAGGGCTATAAACATTCTAAAAATTATATGAAATTATTTCAATTGATAAATCTAAACTAGGATAATCTATGTTCCTAATACAATGGCATTTGGCACAATGTGGTGGCATTTGGCACAATAATATGGCCTTGGGCACAACAGTACGGCATTTAGCACAAAAATTTTGCATATATGCCACGTCATTTCGCACAGAATGAACGAGAAATATCAAATAAGTGAGCTTTTTGCAAAACACGAAACCTCAAAATCTTTGGTTAAAACAATGTTAGAAATATTATAAGGCAAATATGGAGAATTCCATCAATGGTCGAAATGGGTTATCCCTTAAAATTACAAGACATGAATCATGTTCATTAAAAAGCACACATAATTCCCTTGAATCAGTCATATAAGTTCTAGCTATACATTTAATGTCAAAACATGGTTTTACATCAGGTCTGATTAACAATTGCAGAGAAAAGGCCAGTGACTTAGCCACTAAATTTTGGCCATAATAAATATGTTTAGGAGAAATTAAATAGGGCAGCAGTAGTTGCATCTAGTTTACCGGAATACAACAGGTAATCGACTTCCAAGCACTCTAAGAGAAGAGAGTTTTATAGATAAGTATATAATAAGAATTGTATAGGAACAGGAATACAAGTCATTCAGACTATTGGGAAATACTCTGAACCATCACATGCAAAGAAACCATGCCAGGAAGTTATCAGGCTGGATTGTGGTTAACCAAGAGAGGATGTTGTTTGCGCAGAATATACGTCGTCAGAATTGTCCCTACAACAAAACTATAGGTTAGTTGCAGACAAAAACATTTGTCGTCCAACATAAAAGAAACTGACTGATCGCACATGCAGGGGGCATAATAGAACCCTTAAACAGTGAACAAGCCACTACCTAAACATGTTAAAGATTCGTATAAATACGTAGAGCTTATTTGCGACTAGAATTAGAGCTTGTTAGAGCAAACAGACCATGTATTATTAAGGCTTTTAAACAGCAAATATACTCCTTTAAACTAATAAGTTGCAAAGATCATAAATATTATTTGCGATTTTTATAGGCCGCGGCTCATAGTTTAGAATCGAGGTTCGTCTTTATTATAAGCCGTACGTATAATAATTTTATATTTAGGAAAATTGGTACATTCCTTGAAGGTCTACGTCCTATTTTCGCTTGTATAAATACCCATAATAAGTATGGAAAGGAAAAGGCTGCATGGTTAACAAAAAGTGAAAAATATAAAAGGCAAAAGCGGAGAATTTATTCAATGGTCGAAACGAGTTATCCCGAAATTTACAAGACAAGATCATTGCATCACATCATATTTATAACCAACATGACTGTTGCTATATAACAGTTATCATAGTTGCAAATACATTATGAAAACAATAATAACACATCTATGATTAGTAATGATAATAATACATGTGCAATGTTGGTATCTGATCGACCAATCAAGAAGCAGGTATAGGTGGGGAGAGTTTTTTAAAAAAAATTTAAAAAGCCCAGTTTTTTGAGGCTGAAAGTTAATATACTTTGCAGATGGCTGCCAAACAGGGTTTAATTGTGTTTATATCTTAAACGAGTTCGGTGACCCCCATTTTTTTGACATGAAATATTTACGCTTTACATGCTTTATCTATAAAAACGTTTTAAAAAATTTTTACGAAAATTTTGGGGAAATTTTTAATAAGCCAAAATAACGTTTTTAATAAACAGACTTGACGGAATTTTAAAAAACTTTTTAGAGATAAAGCATCTATAGTGTAAATGTTTATTGCAAAAAAAAATTGGGGTCACTGAACTCGTTTGCGATATAAACACCATTAAACCCTGTTTTGCGGCCATTGCAAAACGTCTCTGTTGCCATAATAACGGGTGTCAGAGAAAAGTTCTGAATAGATTTTCGATTTAGATATATTTCCTGCAAAGTATATTATTAACTTTTAGCCTTCTAGCAAAGCATTTAGATGCCTAATAGCTCTGTTTAAAATATGAATAAAAAAAATTTGACGAACTGTATCAAGCCAAACTAAATTAATTACATATAATTACAATAGAATATAATTAAATCACATATAATTATGGAGGATCAATAATTAAGCAATCTAAAGAACAATTCTTGTGAATATTATTATTTGGGATATATACATACATGCTTTGGTTATAAACAGTGAAGGCTTAAATAAATCTTTGAATCGAGAAGTTTATCCAGTAATTATATGCAATTTAAGCTTGTGCCAGGTCAATGGCATCGCCAGCATCGATAAGTGGGGTGGACATATTCATATATTCATGTTGACAGACCGATAAAACAATCAATTTGAAAAGAAATGAATAATGTAAAACACGAGTATATAAATAAGTCCCCCACACTTATCAAGCTGGCGACGCCACTGGGCCAGGTGGCAGAGACAATCCAACCTCGTTCCCAGGGCCTTTTACCTTGATTCTGGTGGTGATTTCCTCTTCTTTCTCATAAAGTCCCAAAAGACCTGGGAACGAGGTTGAGAGACAATCGCCTGGAAGAGGTAATACTTGTGCTCTCAATTAAAAGTGTGTAAGGGGTTATATGCATTACCTTGTTTCGTGAGTAAGAAAACAATTTTAGAGCTACAAATACGACTGAAAATGCGCACTTTTGTAATTTTTTCATTGGAGGTCTTTTATTGGTTATCAAAAAATGGCTAAAAGAGCGTCACATATTTTCCGGACAGTCCCAGTCTCGTTGTAACCGCAGTTTCATTAAACGCTGCCTTCTAATGATGCAAATAACGCAAAGATAACAATTTTGTTCATGCTAATATAGAAAAAGTATAATTATGATGCAGAAAGGTAATAATCTAGAAATTCATATTTGAATATAAGAATTTAAACGACTGTGCGTAGAGCGTATGAATTCAGAAGGCGGGGGTCGAACTCCGAGCAGATTTGTTGTGACTCATGACAAACAGATTTATTATTGTAAATTACCAACATGTTACCATATGATTGTTACGACTACGTAAAAAAAATATTTGTTGCTTTTATTTTCGCTCTCTAAGTACCTTTTGCAAAGCACATTTATATTCACGATCTTTTGTTTCTGTGCGTGACTTTAGAGGGAAAAAGATTATTTAATTTAACATAGCCTCATAGAGTAATAAGTTTCAAAGTCCGTATTTGAGACAAAAATATGAAGATTGCGCCAAATGCCAAAAGGAATAACATGCAGTTGCGCCGAATACCACAGTTATGCAAAATACCATGGACATCTATTTTCAGCTTGGCATTTGGGACAATAAAATTGATGCAGTAGTTTTAAAAGCAAAAACGGATATTTCACAACGAATAAACACAAAGTAGATATTGGTTACACACAGTTTTACATTTTAAGACGGTATCAGACACTACAGAACTAAAATTTAAGAAAAAAATCAAATTTTACATGATTGTGCTAAATGCCAACAATCTATAGATAGATAGATAGATAGATAGATAGATAGATAGATAGATAGATAGATAGATAGATAGATAGATAGATAGATAGATAGATAGATAGATAGATAGATAGATAGATAGATAGATAGATAGATAGATAGATAGATAGATAGATAGATAGATAGATAGATAGATAGATAGATAGATAGATAGATAGATAGATAGATGATAGATAGATAGATAGATAGATAGATAGATAGATAGATAGATAGATAGATAGATAGATAGATAGATAGATAGATAGATAGATAGATAGATAGATAGATAGATAGATAGATAGATAGATAGATAGATAGATAGATAGATAGATAGATAGATAGATAGATAGATAGATAGATAGATAGATAGATAGATAGATAGATAGATAGATAGATAGATAGATAGATAGATAGATAGATAGATAGATAGATAGATAGATAGATAGTAGATAGATAGATAGATAGATAGATAGATAGATAGATAGATAGATAGATAGATAGATAGATAGATAGATAGATAGATAGATAGATAGATAGATAGATAGATAGATAGATAGATAGATAGATAGATAGATAGATAGATAGATAGATAGATAGATAGATAGCTAGCTAGCTAGCTAGCTAGCTAGAAGAATTGGGCCTTTTGTAACCTCCTTATGGAGCTTTGGTAACCTTCATATGGAGCTTTTGTAACTTATGTGGTCCTTTCGTAACCTATGTGGTCCTTTCGTAACCTTCAGTGAATGGCGCTTTTGTAACCTTACTATGGACCTTTTGTAACTTACATGTGGCGCTTTTGTAACCTTCATATGGCGCTTTTGTAACCTTCATATGGCACTTTTGTATCATGGTCAGAAAATAATATTTGATTTAGTCTGAAGGAGACTTACGAGTTTTAGACCTTAAAAAACTGCAGAAAAGCTTATGGTATTATTTTGTTTTACTCCAGAGGACATTTTCCGATGTGTTCGCAAACTGTAATATTTCACAAATGGCATGTCCTTGTACACACTTTGTGTATGATTAGCCATTTCCAAATCGAGCAGGGTACCGGGTCTAATCGCAAACTGCAAAGCATCTATGGACCATTTGGAGGGACAGGAAATGAAGTCTGATATCATTTGTCCCTCCAAACAGTTCATAGATGCTTTGCGACTAGACCCAGTACCCTGCTCAATTGGGACATTGCTAATGCAAATGTGTTCTTTTAAATTAAGTGTGTACCGTAAGAGTAAAAGTAAGTAAAAGTTTCACTTATGAACCACGTGTATTTTAGATATTTCCCATGTAAACCATATACAAATGTTGTCAGCAATTTTGAAATCAACCTGATATGAGGTTAATCCAGGCTGAAATCACTGTGTTAAAAAGCAATTAGATGGCAAGAAATGCCATTGATTTCAAAATGAATATAATAAAAGATGAAATTGCCGATTCCCTCGTGGCTGCAGGTAATGTCATTGCCTGTCTTCGCCATTTATTCGAAGAAATATGACAGCTTAAACAAAGATTATAATTATCACAAATTTAGAAAAATTTTAATGGAAATTCAAATAAAGATATCTATTTTAATTACATTCAACGGTTTGGAAATTGTCATAGCTAAAATATAATTTCCACAAGTGTTCCAACTCTAATTTATAATATGCAGATCTACATTGAGGACGTTTAATGCGTTCAAATGCAATGCTAAACTGTATCAAAAGAGAAGCTTTGAAAATTGAAGACACCTACTTCCATATCTACTTGGAAAGTATAATCGAAACGACCAAGACTTAAAAATACAATAATTCAGTTCAAAATCAACAAAAGTGCGTCATATAGACACGAGACAAGAAGTAAAACCTAAGCTTGCGCATACCTTAAGCTTCATTTTAACGCCTTAACGACCTCAATGTCCTTAATTTAAACTGTGTAATTTATGTACACACAATACTGTACATAAAAGTGTTCAAGTCTCAAAAGTTTGTCCATATCTTTTTCCTAATTTGCAATTTTAACTATGAAGTTTACTTAACGTTTTTTGCCAATCTATGTTTTCTTCGTTCATATTTTATTCTATTGACTAAGGCAATAGGCGTTGACTTTTGCAACAAACTACGTCCATCACGGCTGCCAGAACATCTCTTTTCAACTTCAACTTTGGAAATTATCACGGTTTTCCGAATCATATCCTCAAACAATTTTTGTATGGTTTGGACTTCGTCACAATTGAAGAGGCTATTCCTTTCTGTAGGGGCAATGATGCTTGTGGATAACTGGTCATCGTTGGTTCCTGATTCTTCTGCATGCTTTTGCACATCTTCCATACGATCCAATTTATCTTCCAAAGAATCGTGCTCTTGTGGTAGCTCCATGACAGGAACAAGTTCACCTAAATTTTTCTTGCCCTCTTTCTTTAACTTGTCGTAAATTCGCCTTGGTGACATGCCACAAAGCTCTTCATGTGTTTCGACACCATGACGAACAACATCCAGGGTTACGTTATTCTTCAATATATCCTTCTGGAATATTTTCTTAATTTTGGCAACGTCGTCGTCAGTCCAAGGAGCTCTTTTACTTTCACTCTCGGATGATTCGCATGGGGAAGACTTTCCCTTACCATCAACAGCCATTGTTTCCTCTACTGTAGTGGCGGTCTCGAGAATATCTCCACCTCCATCGTCGGTTCGCATCAGCCGTCCAAGGTTTCGCGAAGCTTCTATGGACGTTTTCGACTTCTCTGTCAGAAGATAATACTTCTTTGCGGTCGCTTCGTTGTGAGATAAGGGCTAGCTAATTTCCCACTCATTTCTGGCTTGTCGATGTGTACTTTGGTTACTGCTGCCTTACGAAACGAGGTGCAAGTTATTTTAACGTCCACTCCAGCCTTTTTAAACACAGATTGTACTGCCTTAGTGATGTGCCCAGAATTCATACCATTTCCATTCCAGGATAAGAATACTGGACCGTTGATTCGGGTTGTAACATGGGCTCGCATCACACCAACAAATACCGACATCCACGACTTCAGCTTTTCGCTCAATACGACACGAGCTGGTCCATGAACATGCGCCGTTTTATGTTTCTTCACTGTTATTAGATAATGGTCATCTTGTTTTCGGATGTTAGTAAATTCCTCCATCGTCATATGAGCTAAGACACCTGGTCGATTGGCATTATCTATGAATATTTGGGTAAATAGGAAATCCCTGACAAGGGTGTAACTGGATTGGGTAACAGGGGTCGACTCGGCTGAATCAGAGTATTGTCCAATTATCTTAATAGCCTCTCGAGCTGCCGCACTTTTCTCCAGCTTCCTGATATTTGAAGGCGTCAAACGGTTAAGCATATCTTCCTCAAGCTTTTGCCATTTTCTTGTGTTAGACTCTCTCTTGTATGACGCAGACCACATCTTTACCTTTTCCCGCGCAGAGCTTACGTCCACCCAATTGAATTTGATGCTTTCCGGTTTGTCAGACAGCACAAACGAAAAGAAATGCCGCAGACTCATGAGGTACGACTTGATTGTGCCAGCTTCGTACTTTTTCTGCTTCACATGCACATTTAGAAAAACTTGACGGATTAACTTCAGGTCAAATAGGGACTGAATGTTCTCTGAATCATCGATGGCTTTTAGCAGGATATACAGCTGAGAACCATGTTGCATGACCGTTTTTTCATCTTTTTTGCTGCCATCAGGAGACGCCAACCACTCTTGAAACTCCGTGATTACAGGTGGTAATGTTGATTTTGTCTGCTGTTTCACATCTTCCATGCTGCTGCTTTCATCTTCGTCATCGTCATCGCCATCGTCATCATTAAAACTACCATCATCATTATCATCATCATCATCATCATCATCATCATCATTATGGTCGTCATCATCATCATTATGGTCGTCATCATCATCATGGTCATAACGTCCACGCTTATTTTCACCAATAACCTCTTTATTTTCATCCTGTTCTTCTTCATCTTCTTCTTCTTGTTCCTTGCGATGTTGGTGGCTTCGATCCACTTCCCATGTCTTCCTCTTTAACTGTTCTTCTTGCCACTTAATCATGGCATGCTTACGATTTGGAGCAACGGGAGCATCTACAATTGCACGTTGGTACATCGTCGATGCTTTATCTAACTTGTGCACCTTTTGCAAGTGCTTTGGTAAACGTCGAACAATCGAGTGGCAATCATCAATGGGACACTTGCGACGGCAACGATAATCTTTTTTCTTCGGTTCTTTGGTGAGTCGCTGTCTGATATTGTATTTTAATAGCACTTTCGAAGCAGCTTCCTTCGTCCAGTGATGCACATTTCGCATATGTCTTGGGAGATGCACGACCTTGGCATTACACATTACCAAGGGACACGAAATTTTTCTTCTCTGGGGTGCAGTAACATTTTGCTCACCAGATGATTTCCTCTGCTTATGACTTTCAACTGAAAGGTCTTCTTGTAATGACTTGCTTGAATGCCCTTGTTCACTTTCCTCATGGACATGTGCATCTTTTGACGGGGCCCAACTTTCATCACTTGACTCACCACAACTTTCGCTTTCACAAGATTCTACAGTTTTCTGAAAAGTACATACATATACAGGGTATATAAAATTGCACTCTAAAAAAGTTTGAAATGAGTCGCTAGCAAGTAACAACGAATCAGATAAAATTGTCCTTTGTTGCGAACCTGGTTTTCACTGGAACAGTCTTCCATTTCTGTTGCCCTGTTCGATGTTGTCTGCAACATTTCTTCATTTATCAGCATATCAATGCTGTCAAGGTGTTCTTCTATTTCACATTGTTTTGTCTACAGAATGAATAAAAGTAGAATTTACTTGTTTCTTAATCAAGATGGTACATTACTTATCCTGGCATGTATTTCTACAACAATACAAAAAACTGGTATAAAATACTATATTTCATAACTTACTTCATCTGCTGGCAAAGTAAACTCATATTGAACAGTTCTGTCAATTTTTGTATCCTTAAAATCAACCTTCCACTTTCCATTAAAACTCTAAAAAATCATAAAATTGATTTTGTATAAACTTATGGAGTTTGCTAATTAATTGCAACAGATGATAATCTTTGTCCCTCTCCCCTCTTTAGAAGCAATCTTGGCACTTAAAAGACCTGTCATGCAACAAAATTTCAACTTTATTTCTACGAACATCGTTGATAAGGGGTTAGGGTTGGCACATTTAACGTACATATTACCTGCATGATTAAAAAAGTGTCATAATCATTGCAGGTGATTTTATTCCTTAAAAAATCTATCATTATAATTAGCACTACAATGTGACATAAAACAAGAATACTTACACCAACGATATCTTGAATTTCGGAAAAAACTGCCAGAATATGAGGCGCATTCTTTGCATTTTTCCCATATGTAAAACTATCCCTAAGGATTCTAATCGGTTTTTTCCCCTTTCTTTCCATTTTATGTACTATAAGAAGAAATACATCATATAAAAATTAGAGCTACACATTCCATAGTTACAGTTAAAAAACTTGTCTCACTGAACAAAACAGCTAAATTAATTAGATTCCCTAAGTTGCCAGGTGAAAACTCCCTGTAACAAATAACCATATCACATAAAAATGAAGTAGAGTAATGTTAATGCACCCTGAATTAAGTTCTATAAAAAACTAAGCATGTAGGAAAATTATATAGAGCTACAAATTAGTTTAAACTAGTGTTTTATGTTGAAAAACAAATACTTAAACAATGAAAAAACACATCTAGCCCCCTTAAGTAGCTAAGAAGAGAATATCAATGCACCCTGAATAAGGTTCTATATAAAACTAAGCATGTAGGAACATTATTTAGAGCTACACATTAGTTTAAACTGGTGATTTGTGTTTGAAAACAAATAATTAAACTATGAAAAAACACATCTAGCCCCCTTAAGTAGCTAAAAAGAGTTCAGGCACACATGAAACTTCTGTAACTTATAAAGTGAAAAGAAACAAGTATTTTTCTGGGCTAATCATTGATATAAGCCAACTGGTTCCATAGTTACAGTTAAAAAACGTGTCTCACTGAACAAAACAGCTAAATTAATTAGATTCCGTACGTTGCCAGGTGAAAACTCTCTGTAACAAGTAAACCCTTAAACATTTGACATAAAAATGAAGTAGAGTAATATTAATTCACCATGAATTAAGTTCTATATAAAACTAAGCATGTAGGAACATTATTTAGAGCTATACATTAGTTTAAAGTATTGTTTTGTGTTTGAAAACAAATAATTAAACTATGAAAAAACACATCAAGCCCCCTTAAGTAGCTAAGAAGAGTTCAGGCACACATGAAACTTCTGTAACTTATAAAGTGAAACAAGGCAAGTATTTTGCTGGGCTAATCATTGATATAAGCCAACTGGTTCCATAGTTACAGTTAAAAAACCTGTCTCACTGAACAAAACAGCTAAATTAATTAGATTCCGTACGTTGCCAGGTGAAAACTCTCTGTAACAAGTAAACCCCTTAACCATATGACATAAAAATGAAGTAGAGTAATATCAATGCACCCTGAATTAAGTTCTATATAAAACTAAGCATGTAGGAACATTATTTAGAGCTACACATTAGTTTAAACTGGTGATTTGTGTTTGAAAACAAATAATTAAACTATGAAAAAACACATCTAGCCCCCTTAAGTAGCTAAAAAGAGTTCAGGCACACATGAAACTTCTGTAACTTATAAAGTGAAACAAGGCAAATATTTTGCTGGGCTAATCATTGATATAAGCCAACTGGTTCCATAGTTACAGTTAAAAAACCTGTCCCACTGAACAAAACAGCTAAATTAATTAGATTCCGTACGTTGCCAGGTGAAAACCCTCTGTAACAAGTAAACCCCTTAACCATATGACATAAAAATGAAGTAGAGTAATATTAATGCACCCTGAATTAAGTTCTATATAAAACTAAGCATGTAGGAACATTATTTAGAGCTATACATTAGTTTAAAGTAGTGTTTGGTGTTTGAAAACAAATAATTAAACTATGAAAAAACACATCTAGCCCCCTTAAGTAGCTAAGAAGAGTTCAGGCACACATGAAACTTCTGTAACTTCTAAAGTGAAACAAGAAAAGTATTTTGCTGGGCTAATGATTGATATAAGCCAACTGGTTCCATAGTTACAGTTAAAAAACATGTCTCACTGTACAAAACAGCTAAATTAATTAGATTCCGTACGTTGCCGGGTGAAAACCCTCTGTAACAAGTAAACCCCTAACCATATGACATAAAAATGAAGTAGAGTAATATTAATGCACCCTGAATTAAGTTCTATATAAAACTAAGCATGTAGAACATTATCTAGAGCTATACATTAGTTTAAAGTAGTGTTTTGTGTTTGAAAACAAATAATTAAACTATGAAAAAACACATCTAGCCCCCTTAAGTAGCTAAGAAGAGTTCAGGCACACATGAAACTTCTGTAACTTATAAAGTGAAACAAGACAAGTATTTTGCTAGGCTAATCATTGATATAAACCAACTGGTTCTATAGTTACAGTTAAAAAACCTGTATCACTGAACAAAACAGCTAAATTAATTAGATTCCGTACGTTGCCAGGTGAAAACTCTCTGTAACAAGTAAACCCCTTAACCATATGACATAAAAATGAAGTAGAGTAATATTAATGCACCCTGAATTAAGTTATATATAAAACTAAGCATGTAGGAGCATTATTTAGAGCTATACATTAGCTTAAAATAGTGTTTTGTGATTGAAAACAAATAAGTAAACTATGAAAAAACACATCTAGCCCCCTTAAGGAAGTAATAACAGTTCAGGCACACATGAAACTTCTGTAACTTATAAAGTGAAAAGAGACAAGTATTTTGCTGGGCTAATCATTGATATAAGCCAACTGGTTCCATAGTTACAGTTAAAAAACGTGTCTCACTGAACAAAACAGCTAAATTAATTAGATTCCGTATGTTGCCAGGTGAAAACTCTTTGTAACAAGTAAACCCCTTAACCATATGACATAAAAATGAAGTAGAGTAATATTAATTCACCATGAATTAAGTTCTATATAAAACTAAGCATGTAGGAACATTAATTAGAGCTATACATTAGTTGAAAGTATTGTTTTGTGTTTGAAAACAAATAATTAAACTATGAAAAAACACATCAAGCCCTCTTAAGTAGCTAAGAAGAGTTCAGGCACACATGAAACTTCTGTAACTTATAAAGTAAACAAGGCAAGTATTTTGCTGGGCTAATCATTGATATAAGCCAACTGGTTCCATAGTTACAGTTAAAAAACATGTCTTACTGAACAAAACAGCTAAATTAATTAGCTTCCCTAAGTTGCCAGGTGAAAACTCTCTGTAACAAGTAAACCCCTTAACCATATGACATAAAAATGAAGTAGAGTAATATTAATTCACCATGAATCAAGTTCTATATAAAACTAAGCATGTAGGAACATTATTTAGAGCTATACATTAGCTTAAAATAGTGTTTTGTGATTGAAAACAAATAAGTAAACTATGAAAAAACACATCAAGCCCCCTTAAGTAAGTAATAACAGTTCAGGCACACATGAAACTTCTGTAACTTATAAAGTGAAAAGAGACAAGTATTTTGCTGGGCTAATCATTGATATAAGCCAACTGGTTCCATAGTTACAGTTAAAAAACGTGTCTCACTGAACAAAACAGCTAAATTAATTAGATTCCGTACGTTGCCAGGTGAAAACTCTCTGTAACAAGTAAACCCTTAAACATTTGACATAAAAATGAAGTAGAGTAATATTAATTCACCATGAATTAAGTTCTATATAAAACTAAGCATGTAGAAACATTATTTAGAGCTATACATTAGTTTAAAGTATTGTTTTGTGTTTGAAAACAAATAATTAAACTATGAAAAAACACATCAAGCCCCCTTAAGTAGCTAAGAAGAGTTCAGGCACACATGAAACTTCTGTAACTTATAAAGTGAAACAAGACAAGTATTTTGCTGGGCTAATCATTGATATAAGCCAACTGGTTCCATAGTTACAGTTAAAAAACCTGTCTCACTGAACAAAACAGCTAAATTAATTAGATTCCGTACGTTGCCAGGTGAAAACTCTCTGTAACAAGTAAACCCCTTAACCATATGACATAAAAATGAAGTAGAGTAATATCAATGCACCCTGAATTAAGTTCTATATAAAACTAAGCATGTAGGAACATTATTTAGAGCTACACATTAGTTTAAACTGGTGATTTGTGTTTGAAAACAAATAATTAAACTATGAAAAAACACATCTAGCCCCCTTAAGTAGCTAAAAGAGTTCAGGCACACATGAAACTTCTGTAACTTATAAAGTGAAACAAGGCAAATATTTTGCTGGGCTAATCATTGATATAAGCCAACTGGTTCCATAGTTACAGTTAAAAAACCTGTCCACTGAACAAAACAGCTAAATTAATTAGATTCCGTACGTTGCCAGGTGAAAACCCTCTGTAACAAGTAAACCCCTTAACCATATGACATAAAAATGAAGTAGAGTAATATTAATGCACCCTGAATTAAGTTCTATATAAAACTAAGCATGTAGGAACATTATTTAGAGCTATACATTAGTTTAAAGTAGTGTTTGGTGTTTGAAAACAAATAATTAAACTATGAAAAAACACATCTAGCCCCCTTAAGTAGCTAAGAAGAGTTCAGGCACACATGAAACTTCTGTAACTTCTAAAGTGAAACAAGAAAAGTATTTTGCTGGGCTAATGATTGATATAAGCCAACTGGTTCCATAGTTACAGTTAAAAAACATGTCTCACTGTACAAAACAGCTAAATTAATTAGATTCCGTACGTTGCCGGGTGAAAACCCTCTGTAACAAGTAAACCCCTTAACCATATGACATAAAAATGAAGTAGAGTAATATTAATGCACCCTGAATTAAGTTCTATATAAAACTAAGCATGTAGGAACATTATCTAGAGCTATACATTAGTTTAAAGTAGTGTTTTGTGTTTGAAAACAAATAATTAAACTATGAAAAAACACATCTAGCCCCCTTAAGTAGCTAAGAAGAGTTCAGGCACACATGAAACTTCTGTAACTTATAAAGTGAAAAGACAAGTATTTTGCTGGGCTAATCATTGATATAAACCAACTGGTTCTAGTTACAGTTAAAAAACCTGTCTCACTGAACAAAACAGCTAAATTAATTAGATTCCGTACGTTGCCAGGTGAAAACTCTCTGTAACAAGTAAACCCCTTAACCATATGACATAAAAATGAAGTAGAGTAATATTAATGCACCCTGAATTAAGTTATATATAAAACTAAGCATGTAGGAGCATTATTTAGAGCTATACATTAGCTTAAAATAGTGTTTTGTGATTGAAAACAAATAAGTAAACTATGAAAAAACACATCTAGCCCCCTTAAGGAAGTAATAACAGTTCAGGCACACATGAAACTTCTGTAACTTATAAAGTGAAAAGAGACAAGTATTTTGCTGGGCTAATCATTGATATAAGGGAACTGGTTCCATAGTTACAGTTAAAAAACGTGTCTCACTGAACAAAACAGCTAAATTAATTAGATTCCGTATGTTGCCAGGTGAAAACTCTTTGTAACAAGTAAACCCCTTAACCATATGACATAAAAATGAAGTAGAGTAATATTAATTCACCATGAATTAAGTTCTATATAAAACTAAGCATGTAGGAACATTAATTAGAGCTATACATTAGTTGAAAGTATTGTTTTGTGTTTGAAAACAAATAATTAAACTATGAAAAAACACATCAAGCCCCCTTAAGTAGCTAAGAAGAGTTCAGGCACACATGAAACTTCTGTAACTTATAAAGTAACACAAGGCAAGTATTTTGCTGGGCTAATCATTGATATAAGCCAACTGGTTCCATAGTTACAGTTAAAAAACATGTCTCACTGAACAAAACAGCTAAATTAATTAGCTTCCCTAAGTTGCCAGGTGAAAACTCTCTGTAACAAGTAAACCCCTTAACCATATGACATAAAAATGAAGTAGAGTAATATTAATTCACCATGAATCAAGTTCTATATAAAACTAAGCATGTAGGAACATTATTTAGAGCTATACATTAGCTTAAAATAGTGTTTTGTGATTGAAAACAAATAAGTAAACTATGAAAAAACACATCAAGCCCCCTTAAGTAAGTAATAACAGTTCAGGCACACATGAAACTTCTGTAACTTATAAAGTGAAAAGAGACAAGTATTTTGCTGGGCTAATCATTGATATAAGCCACTGGTTCCATAGTTACAGTTAAAAAACGTGTCTCACTGAACAAAACAGCTAAATTAATTAGATTCCGTACGTTGCCAGGTGAAAACTCTCTGTAACAAGTAAACCCTTAAACATTTGACATAAAAATGAAGTAGAGTAATATTAATTCACCATGAATTAAGTTCTATATAAAACTAAGCATGTAGGAACATTATTAGAGCTATACATTAGTTTAAAGTATTGTTTTGTGTTTGAAAACAAATAATTAAACTATGAAAAAACACATCAAGCCCCCTTAAGTAGCTAAGAAGAGTTCAGGCACACATGAAACTTCTGTAACTTATAAAGTGAAACAAGGCAAGTATTTTGCTGGGCTAATCATTGATATAAGCCAACTGGTTCCATAGTTACAGTTAAAAAACCTGTCTCACTGAACAAAACAGCTAAATTAATTAGATTCCGTACGTTGCCAGGTGAAAACTCTCTGTAACAAGTAAACCCCTTAACCATATGACATAAAAATGAAGTAGAGTAATATCAATGCACCCTGAATTAAGTTCTATATAAAACTAAGCATGTAGGAACATTATTTAGAGCTACACATTAGTTTAAACTGGTGATTTGTGTTTGAAAACAAATAATTAAACTATGAAAAAACACATCTAGCCCCCTTAAGTAGCTAAAAGAGTTCAGGCACACATGAAACTTCTGTAACTTATAAAGTGAAACAAGGCAAATATTTTGCTGGGCTAATCATTGATATAAGCCAACTGGTTCCATAGTTACAGTTAAAAAACCTGTCCCACTGAACAAAACAGCTAAATTAATTAGATTCCGTACGTTGCCAGGTGAAAACCGTCTGTAACAAGTAAACCCCTTAACCATATGACATAAAAATGAAGTAGAGTAATATTAATGCACCCTGAATTAAGTTCTATATAAAACTAAGCATGTAGGAACATTATTTAGAGCTATACATTTGTTTAAAGTAGTGTTTGGTGTTTGAAAACAAATAATTAAACTATGAAAAAACACATCTAGCCCCCTTAAGTAGCTAAGAAGAGTTCAGGCACACATGAAACTTCTGTAACTTCTAAAGTGAAACAAGAAAAGTATTTTGCTGGGCTAATGATTGATATAAGCCAACTGGTTCCATAGTTACAGTTAAAAAACATGTCTCACTGTACAAAACAGCTAAATTAATTAGATTCCGTACGTTGCCGGGTGAAAACCCTGTAACAAGTAAACCCCTTAACCATATGACATAAAAATGAAGTGGAGTAATATTAATGCACCCTGAATTAAGTTCTATATAAAACTAAGCATGTAGGAACATTATCTAGAGCTATACATTAGTTTAAAGTAGTGTTTTGTGTTTGAAAACAAATAATTAAACTATGAAAAAACATCTAGCCCCCTTAAGTAGCTAAGAAGAGTTCAGGCACACATGAAACTTCTGTAACTTATAAAGTGAAACAAGACAAGTATTTTGCTGGGCTAATCATTGATATAAACCAACTGGTTCCATAGTTACAGTTAAAAAACCTATCCCACTGAACAAAACAGCTAAATTAATTAGATTCCGTACGTTGCCAGGTGAAAACCCTCTGTAACAAGTAAACCCCTTAACCATATGACATAAAAATGAAGTAGAGTAATATTAATGCACCCTGAATTAAGTTCTATATAAAACTAAGCATGTAGGAACATTATCTAGAGCTATACATTAGTTTAAAGTAGTGTTTTGTGTTTGAAAACAAATAATTAAACTATGAAAAAACACATCTAACCCCCTTAAGTAGCTAAGAAGAGTTCAGGCACACATGAAACTTCTGTAACTTATAAAGTGAAACAAGACAAGTATTTTGCTGGGCTAATCATTGATATAAGCCAACTGGTTCCATAGTTACAGTTAAAAAACCTGTCTCACTGAACAAAACAGCTAAATTAATTAGATTCCGTACGTTGCCAGGTGAAAACTCTCTGTAACAAGTAAAGCCCTTAACCATATGACATAAAAATGAAGTAGAGTAATATTAATGCACCCTGAATTAAGTTCTATATAAAACTAAGCATGTAGGAACATTATTTAGAGCTATACATTAGTTTAAAGTAGTGTTTTGTGTTTGAAAACAAATAATTAAACTATGAAAAAACACATCTAGCCCCCTTAAGTAGCTAAGAAGAGTTCAGGCACACATGAAACTTCTGTAACTTATAAAGTGAAACAAGACAAGTATTTTGCTGGGCTAATCATTGATATAAGCCAACTGGTTCCATAGTTACAGTTAAAAAACCTGTCTCACTGAACAAAACAGCTAAATTAATTAGATTCCGTACGTTGCCAGGTGAAAACTCTCTGTAACAAGTAAACCCCTTAACCATATGACATAAAAATGAAGTAGAGTAATATCAATGCACCCTGAATTAAGTTCTATATAAAACTAAGCATGATTATAGAATCATGTAAGCAAACAGTCAATATGATAGAATCATGTAAGCAAACAGTCAATGTTATAGAACCATGTAAGCAAACAGTCAATATTATAGAACCATGTAAGCCAACAGTCAATATTATAGAACCATGTAAGCCAACAGTCAATATTATAGAATCATGTAAGCCAACAGTCAATATTATAGAATCATGTAACACAAACAATCAATATTATAGAACCATGTACACTGTAAGCCAACAGTCAATATTATAGAATCATGTAAGCAAACAGTCAATATTATAGAATCATGTAAGCCGACAGTCAATATTATAGAATCATGTAAGCCAACAGTCAATATTATAGAATCATGTAAGCCAACAGTCAATATTATAGAATCATGTAAGCCAACAGTCAATATTATAGAATCATGTAAGCCAACAGTCAATATTATAGAATCATGTAAGCCAACAGTTAATATTATAGAATCATGTAAGCCAACAGTCAATATTATAGAATCATGTAAGCCAACAGTCAATATTATAGAATCATGTAAGCCAACAGTCAATATTATAGAATCATGTAAGCCAACAGTCAATATTATAGAATCATGTAAGCAAACAGTCAATATTATAGAATCATGTAAGCAAACAGTCAATATTATAGAATCATGTAAGCAAACAGTCAATATTATAGAATCATGTAAGCAAACAGTCAATATTATAGAATCATGTAAGCCAACAGTCAATATTATAGAATCATGTAAGCAAACAGTCAATATTATAGAATAATGTGTAAATATTATAGAACAAGCTGGGATATATTTTGAATATTTTTAGTGCCATTGTGACTTGATAATTGATACCATAAAACCATAAGAAATCACATAAGTGTGAAATTCACTAATGCACATTTGAAAACTATGTAAAGCAATCATGCACAATGATTTTAATGTGTAGATCACAGATATATAAAATAACTTAATTCAATTTTCTCTATATAAGTGTAATCGCATGCTAAACTCAGTGTAACTCCTATTCACTTGAATTTAGAAACGATCTACAATATTTCCTGTTATATTTAAGTGAGACTGTCGACGCCATGCTCGGCTATGATAAACAAAATAATTAAAATACTACGCGTATAAAGATGTAGTCAAAATCGTCTTACCTTCGCTGCACACTTTTAGATACAACTAGGATCTTCCTCTGTACACGCCAAATCACAAAGATACGAAAAAAACTGAAGAAAACCACCGAAAGATACACAGAGTCCAAGCAACAATACTAATTTGCAAATATCGCGAGCAAACCGCGAGTAAAGGGGGTCTGGAACTAGGAACAAAAAAACCATTTCTGCTTTTCTGAGTCTTTGTAATTTTAATTACTAATTTTTTTTTAGAAAAGTATTGGGGATACAAGTCTATCCGAATTTTGAAAACAAAACAAAGCATATCCCCTGAGCTGTCATTAAGTAGATGAAAAGGCGGATTTCTAGTTTTCAATGAAAAGGCGGATTTCTAGTTAAAAACCAGTTCCAATCGTTTTCCAAGTTTTTAAGATTTTAAAAATAAAATAAATAAACCTGCATTCATTGTTTCGCCCAAGAGCTTTGTTCTGATATGCAAGGTTTATAAAGGATTGCCAAAATTTCAGAAATTCTGTCGAAAAAAATTGATTTAAGAAAGAAATGGATGAATCACTCGGGTAGGCTTAAGGCAATTTTTAGTCCTTTGTTAAATGCAGATTTATCAAAAATAATTGCATTTCAGAGCGAAAATAATCATTTTTAGGGGTTAATGTTCGAACAGTTCTTAACAATCCAGTTTCAAAATTGAGATCAGAGGCTTTAAAAACCCTTATTTCAGAACCTTAAATGAAGTAAAATTCCACCAAAACTTCTATACGAGTTGCTTATAATATGTGCTTTCGTCAAAAATGATTTAAAGGACATTACCTCATTCATGCGCTTAATTCTGAAAAACTTTGATTTTCTTGCAATAGGGATCTTTTGTAACCTTGCACTTGGCCAAAAACAATTAAAAAATGATAGGAAGGAAATATCCGATCAGTCCCAAATTTTAATGCCTTTTATAAATAACCAACTCTTACATTCAGTCCAAATTTCGTCGAATTTTGATGAAATTTAGTACTAGAACCCCATATCGTATATCAATTTTCAATTTCATGAAAATGGGATGTCAGCCTGGGAAAGGTTCATAATATTCCCACTTGAAAATTTGAATAAAACAGAAAAACGATAATAAAGGGTGGTGCTTATGAAGATAATCGACTAAAATGTCTTATTTAGTGTATTTATTACAATTCCATGCAAACAGATGGATATTTTATTCATTTAAGACGTAAGCACTGCACAAGGATCTTTTGTAACCTCTATTGTGTTCTTAAGGGCACAAAAACTTTTCCATTTAATGAAACTGCCCAATTTTTTCTATGAAGCACAAAATGACATGAAATTTCAATTTTGTAAAAAAAACGAAACTTTTCTGCAAAATTATCGACTAATAATATCGTTAGAGAGAAAAGGTTACTAAAGCACCCTATTTTTCACCTAGAGAGAGAGAGATAGATAGATAGATAGATAGATAGATAGATAGATAGATAGATAGATAGATAGATAGATAGATAGATAGATAGATAGATAGATAGATAGATAGATAGATAGATAGATAGATAGATAGATAGATAGATAGATATAGATAGATAGATAGATAGATAGATAGATAGATAGATAGATAGATAGATAGATAGATAGATAGATAGATAGATAGATAGATAGATAGATAGATATAGATAGATAGATAGATAGATAGATAGATAGATAGATAGATAGATAGATAGATAGATAGATAGATAGATAGATAGATAGATAGATAGATAGATAGATAGATAGATAGATAGATAGATAGATAGATAGATGATAGATAGATAGATAGATAGATAGATAGATAGATAGATAGATAGATAGATAGATAGATAGATAGATAGATAGATAGATAGATAGATAGATAGATAGATAGATAGATAGATAGATAGATAGATAGATAGATAGATAGATAGATAGATAGATAGATAGATAGATAGATAGATAGAGATAGATAGATAGATAGATAGATAGATAGATAGATAGATAGATAGATAGATAGATAGATAGATAGATAGATAGATAGATAGAGATAGATAGATAGATAGATAGATAGATAGATAGATAGATAGATAGATAGATAGATAGATAGATAGATAGATAGATAGATAGATAGATAGATAGATAGATAGATAGATAGATAGATAGATAGATAGATAGATAGATAGATAGATAGATAGATAGATAGATAGATAGATAGATAGATAGATAGATAGATAGATAGATAGATAGATAGATAGATAGATAGATAGATAGATAGATAGATAGATAGATAGATAGATAGATAGATAGATAGATAGATAGATAGATAGATAGATAGATAGATAGATAGATAGATAGATAGATAGATAGATAGATAGATAGATAGATAGATAGATAGATAGATAGATAGATAGATAGATAGATAGATAGATAGATAGATAGATAGATAGATAGATAGATAGATAGATAGATAGATAGATAGATAGATAGATAGATAGATAGATAGATAGATAGATAGATAGATAGATAGATAGATAGATAGAGATAGATAGATAGATAGATAGATAGATAGATAGATAGATAGATAGATAGATAGATAGATAGATAGATAGATAGATAGATAGATAGATATAGATAGATAGATAGATAGATAGATAGATAGATAGATAGATATATATAGATAGATATATATATATATATATATATATATATATATATATATATATATATATATATATATATATATATATTAAATACAACGGTTAAAAATAGCGAAAAAGAGATTTTGCGTCAAAAGCAAAGAAGAATAAAGCAAACGCAAGAATGTAATAATAAATTAGCTGGTGACTCAAACAAGGAATTCACTGGAGTGGAACGTAAGCGAAACAAGATTAAATCTTTCTTTCTTTCTGGGATTGCAGAAAATGTTACTGAAAGTCAAGTATTGTCATATCTGAAAGAAAGAAATGTAGTACCCACTCAGATCCGCATATTTCACAGTCGACGCAAGGGGACTCTTTCTGCAAAAGTCAACATTCCCTCTAAGAACTGTTCAGCAGTGTCCGAAGAAAGCTTTTGGCCAAAGTTCGTTAAGTGCAAGCCATGGAAACCAGCACGTATTGCAGGAAAGAAACTACAAACAGCCCAAGCTGAGAACTATTCAACGCTTGTATAATGGCGGAGATGAATAATTTTAATCAGCGAAAGACATCGCTCAAGCTTATCACCTGGAATATTGGTGGAATAAAATATAATTTAAAACACCTGCGTGAAAGCCTTGATAAATGCGATATTATCTTTATACAGGAACATTGGCTTCATTCAGATTCTCTCTCGTTGTTAGACACGGTGGATCCCTCATTCTCTTCTTGGGGCAGATGCTCGTCTGAACTGAATGATGATTCCATTTCGCGACGAGGAAAAGGCGGAATTTCCTTCTTGTGGCGAAAAGAAATGAATATATGTGTTGATCCTATGAATGAACTTGGTAACGACAGGATAATGGTACTGAGAGTCAAACTGTTGAATGAAACCTATCTTTACATTATTGGGGTTTAT
Organism: Dendronephthya gigantea; assembly: GCF_004324835.1. NCBI lineage: Eukaryota > Metazoa > Cnidaria > Anthozoa > Malacalcyonacea > Nephtheidae > Dendronephthya > Dendronephthya gigantea. The sequence continues at coordinate 6,573 of NW_021163328.1, read as the reverse complement.
TTACCTACAACATCAGAACCAGCCGACATATTTAATTACCATCTGAAACTACTGGAAGACGTGTCGTTAGAACTTTGCAACAATGGATCCATTATCATACTTGGTGATCTGAACGTTCATATTGGACAGTTAGCCGGAGAGAGAAGCTTTACAAAAATTAATTCTAGAGGTCGTTCTGTTCATAGAATACTAAATGACTTAGACTTGATTTCTGTTAACTCGCAGAATATGTGCAAAGGACCCATTGAAACATTTTATGGGAACCAGGGACTTATTAGAACATAAATAGATCACATATTTGTTCCAAGAGAATTTAGTACTCTTATCGCCGAATGCGCTGTTATAGAAGACTGCTTTACAAATCTCTCTTACCACTTGCCGGTTTATTGTGATCTACGGATGATTATGAAAACGAAACAGTCAAAATGTTATAAAAAATTGTCGATGTGGAACAAACTGAAGGATAACACTTATGTGAAGAAATATCAGGACGAGATTGAGCGAGGCCCTTCAAGCTGTTTATGGACAGATCAATCCCTTGACTCCATTGTAAAAATTGAGAATTACGTTGAGAAAATAACACACAATCTGAAAACGGCAGCGCTCTCGTCAGTGCCAATTAAGAAGTCTAAACAATTTTTGAAGCGCTATTGGAATCCAAGCTTGTCAGCTTTAAACAAAAAGGTCAAGTTATGCAGGAGAACCTGGTTAAAAAATGGTAAACCTAGAGGGCGGATTTATCAGTCATTTATTGAATACAAAAACGCTAAACGTGATTTTCGTAAGGCACAGCGCAGAGCAATTTATGATGAAGAAATGAAAGATTTAGAACATTTAGAAGACGAATATGACATTGACAGAAGTGACTTCTTCAGAAAAATTTCTCGCATGACTAAGCAACCACAAAACAAAAATGATGCCTTACTGGTGGATGGTAAACGCATAGATGACGAACAGGAATTACTTAATGTATGGCGAGAGCATTATGAAGACCTGTATACCCCAAAACATGATCCTGATTTGATAAAAACTTCAAAACGCATGTTGAAGAAAGTCTTCATAATATCGAAGAAGAAAGTTATGGAAATGAAGATCCATTAGATGCGCCATTCGAGGTAGAAGAGATCCAGAGTGTATGTGATAAATTGCCAAATGGTAAAGCGGGCGGTGTAGATGAACTAGTTTACGAACATTTTAAGTATGGAGGGTCGTTCGTGCACCAAGCTCTGACAAGGATCTTCAATGCAGTCCGCCAAATAGAATATGTTGCTGAATCTTGGACTATAGGTAATATCTTCTCGATTCTTAAAAAAGGTAAAAAGAACAAACTTGATAAGGGAAGTTACCGAGGTATAACGCTGCTGAATGTGATGGGAAAAATCTTTGAACGTATTCTCTTAAACCGTTGGATTCCAAAGTTTAAAGTTATGGGTATCCCTAACAATTACCAGTTTGCATATCAGAAAAACAAAAGCTGTGTATTATCCAGTTTCTCTTTACAAGAGATCATTAATCATAACGTGGAAAAAGGAAGCAAAGTGTACTGTTGCTTTTTGGACTCTTCGAAAGCCTTTGACTCCGTATGGCTAGATGGCCTTTTCTATAAATTATTTCATCTCGGCTTTAATGGGAAATCCTGGAGAATCCTGAGGAATTGGTATGGTAAAATGCGTTGCTGTGTCTCTGTAAACAGTCTGCAATCTAACATGTTTCCTGTCAAGCAGGGTGTAAGACAAGGAGGAGTGCTATCGCCATGGCTATTTCTCTGTTTTAACAATGACATTCCTGAAATATTAAAACCAATTGACAGTGGTCTCAAGGTCGACAATATTTATTGCAATTCGGTGTTGGTTGCGGATGACATCACCTTATTGTCACTCAGGGTAAAGGGACTACAAGGCTTACTAAGTGCAATTGAATCCTATAGCAAGAAATGGAGATTCCATTTTAATCCGAGCAAAACTGTTGAAGTGACCTTCGGAGAGAGAACTACAGTAAATTCCGTTTGTAAACTGACCAGGAAATGGTATTTAAATGGTGTAAAAATCACGGAAAAAAGTTCGTGGGAGCATGTTGGAATCTCTTTGAGTGGGAATTTCTCCAGCACGGAACGAACAAAGGCGGCAGCAAATAAAGGAAAGGCCTACGTTGGCGCTTTAATGAAAGCTAAAGTACGACCTGCTGGACTAAATCCAACTATTGGGGCGAACGTTTGGAGATCTTATGGCCTTCCAGCCTTGTTATATGGAAGCGAAGTCTGGTGGAACCTGACACAAACTGAAAAGGAAATATTAAATCGTGTTAATGCCTTTGCTGCAAAAAGAATCCAGGGTCTCTGCATAACCACCAGTTCTCACGGAGCCCTTGGCGCTATTGGAATGTGGCAAACAATTGCATATGTTGACAAACAGAAACTTTTATTCCTTTGTTCCCTTTGTCGATCTCCACCTGACACCTTGCAAAAGCACTTATTCTTATATAGAGTACTCTCACATCTTCATCAGGAGAACTCTCGAAGTATTGGTTTCGCAGCGGATATATATAAAATACTCGAAACATACAACCTAGCGGACTATGTCACAAATTACCTAGCAACCGGTGAGTTTCCCAACAAAACCAAGTGGAAGAAGATAGTTAAAGAACAAATACATCAAAAACAGACGGAATTATGGAAAGAAACTATCAGTGCAAAACCAAACCTAAAGCACTTGCACAGAAGTCATATAAGTTTAAAGCCGCTTCAACATTGGAGTGTAATTAAGCGAAATCCAAGTGCACGAGAGATAATAGCTAACTTGGTGAATTTGCTATGTGGAAATGTTCCAGCACTGGTGTTATTGGCTGTAATAGATAACGATACCGAATATGTATGTCGTGTATGCGGTGAAAGTCTACTTGATGTTGGAGAACACTTTGTAATGAACTGTTCAGCAACGAATCTAGAGCGTAACATAATGTGGGACAAATTAATGGATAACCTTCCTATACAAAGTATGTGCTACATCCACAACCTAGAAGAAGAAGATATTTATACAACCCTATTAAGTGGAAACTGCTCCTCTTTTACCACAGAGGAACATGATAGATTTCTGTTAATAACGGCAGGAGGAATATTTAACATATTCCTTAAAGTGCACGATCTCATTTCAATACAAGTTAACGAACAGCATTGAAAAATTAATGGCAAACATTGACACTTTCATAATTCATAATTCTTAAGTTTTTTAAAACTTACATTTAACTTTTAACTATTTTAATAAATTGTAGCTACCTATATAATAATTTATTCATAATTGTAAAGTCTGCTTTTTTTGGCAGATTCTCTTCAGAATTGGAGGTCATGTAATGAATAAACTATATCTATCTATATCTATCTATATCTATCTATATCTATATATATCTATATATATATATATATATATCTATATATATCTATATATATCTATATATATATCTATATATCTATATATATATCTATATATATCATATATATCTATATATATCTATACACATCTATACACATCTATACATATCTATACATATCTATACATATCTATACATATCTATACATATCTATACATATCTATACATATCTATACATATCTATACATATCTATACATATCTATACATATCTCTACATATCTCTACATCTATATATATATAATATATATATATATATATATACACCCATTTGCAAAAACGTTGGCCGCAAATAGATATATATACACCCATTTGCAAAAACGTTGGCCGCAAATAGATAGATAGATATATACTCGAAATCTAATTAGAATTGCATATGATTAGATTTGCATGGGATTTCAATCATATTACACAACATATGCAATTCTAATTAGATTTCGAGTATCTATCTATCTATTTGCGGCCAACGTTTTTGCAAATGGGTGTATATATATATATATATATATATATATATATACATATATATACATATATATACATATATATATATATATAATAATATATATAATATTTATATATTATATATATATATATATTTCAATTTAAGTGTGGATTTTCCAAAAGTGTAAAAATTAGCTAAAAATGGCATATT